>NW_015539821.1:634704-635383 GCF_001515605.1 Sinocyclocheilus anshuiensis | reverse complement strand
ATTTGAGTTGAATTACTGAAATAAATGAACTTTTCCATGACATTCTAATTTATTGAGATGCACCTGTATATATATATATATATATATATATATATATATAGTAATTGCTGCTATAGGGTTTTAGCTTTAATTGAGCTTGATTTTACCTTTGATGTATTCTTTCTCCAGGACTTTGGGAGGTACAAGGACAATTTTTGCTCCAGATCCAGAAACGGGTTGATTGTCTGAATGAAATGGAATGAAAAGGCTACCTTGGTTTAGACAAAAAGAGCTGTCACTCCCTTCATTCTTGTTATTTGCAAAGCTCAGCGAAACTCAGAGATGCAGTAGCTCAGACAGCTGGTTGAACACATCTTGACATCTGTCTTTAAGCCGTAATACAGACATGTTATATAAACAGTAAGAAAAGCAACACAGAAAAAAAAATAGCCAGTTCAGGCTGTATTTAAGCAGTGCTGTAACTTAAAAATCTTGAATAAATTTCAGGTATCTGACAAAATATATGGAAAGATTTTATAACATCGAACATCAATCATACAGTATTTTCTTATTTACTTTCTTACAAACACAAAAGAGCCTTTAACTCTTAAAGTGGCACTCCATGTCAGATATTCAGATATCATTGTGATATTATAAAGTACAGTGGGTACGGAAAGTATTCAGACCCCCTTCAATTTTT
>NW_015539821.1:619103-634401 GCF_001515605.1 Sinocyclocheilus anshuiensis | reverse complement strand
TTTTTTAATAAATCTGCAAAAATGTCAACGATTCTGTGTTTTTCTGTCAATGTGGGGTGCTGTGTGTACATTAATGAGGAAAAAAAATTAACTTAAATGATTTTAGCAAATGGCTGCAATATAACAGAGTGAAAAATTGAAGGGGGTCTGAATACTTTCCGTACCCACTGTATATAAACATTTTACTCACTCCAGCAGTCATGCTTTGTTATTGGGCACAATAACACTCAGACCTCTGCTTTGGTTCTTCAGTGTGGATGTGCTCTCTTTGAGGTCCTCTTCTTCAGCACCCTCCTTAAATTGCTGCCGTCGCTGTGGGCAGAGTTCGTGTCTATCTCTCTTTAATGTCCTCCATTTTAAACTCTGTATGTTTATATTCCCGGCTGGGGAAAAAAACGGCTTAAATGAGCCCAAATGGCTTTCCAATATTAGCTGGTCTTACAGCCTTGTTGGTTTTAGAGGATTTCTAGGAACTCGCAAGTCGCAACAGTGCATGGAAATTCTTCACAGTAATAAAGAAAGTGTGACCTCACTTTTTCAATATTATGTAATAAAACAGGGTTCCCCAAACTTTTTTTCTTTAAAGGGGTAATAAACTGAGTAATCAAATTTCCCTTGATCTTTTGACATATAACAGGTCAGTGTAGGGGTAGATTAGTGTAATGGCATCTGGTGTAAACACTGGGTAAAATGAGCAAAGAGCTCCAGATCGCATCAGTGAAGGTGTAAACACTGGGTAAAATGAGCAAAGAGCTCCAGATCGCATGTGAAACACTGTTTGTTTCCTTTACTTTACTACAGATTCATTTTTAAACAAGACAGTATGATGCAGGCTTTTCAGAGATCTCAGGATTTTAGCCTAAAAATATACAACAATAAAATGTGAATTTTCTGACAGGTTTTCAAGACTTCTGCAAGTACATTGCACAATATTGTGTGATCCCAACATTTAGTTATAGTCAAGTCTGAATTTTGGTGTAGTAAAAAAAGTAAATTTTGCTTAGATTTAAAAAGAAATTGTCCACTATTTGTTAACATTCATTTATTTCATAGTATCTGCAACAGTGCATGAAAATGAGTTAAAAAGAAAGGATGACCTTACTTTTTCAATATGTAATAAAACAGGGATTCCCAAACTTTCCCAAAGGGGTCATGAACTGAGAAATCAAATTTCTCGTGATATTTTGACATGTAACAGGTCAACATCCTGTAAGTTTCAAAACTCAAAACTTTCTCGTTAGTTTAAAAACAGCTTTTATTGAAAATAAGCTCAGAAAATGACTTGTTTTGGAATGTGCCATTTTATGACATAATAGTGTGGCTTAGTATGTTTTGATTTTTATTTATTTATTGTTTTATTTTCCATTTTCATTATTTAATTATTAGCTTTTCATCATCTTGCAAACCAGTTTGGGAAACCTTGCACTAAATGACATCACTCAGACAACAGACAAAAATATTATAAATGTATATGTATGTATATATATATATACATATATATATATATATATATATATGTGTGGACTGTATAGTGTGAGAGGACTCACTTTGATGAAGATATGACCACTGAGTGCTGATCTGAGTTCAGGATCTTCGTGAGATGAGCAGCCACTGAATCCTCATAAGCAGATATCTGTAACTAAAGCCACGACACACACACACACACACACACACACACACACACACAAAACATAAAGCCTTTCTGTCTGTACATTTGCAGTGAACAGAGTATAATTTAGTAAACTCCCCAATCCCACAAGACAACTGTGGGATTCCAACTAAATTGTATACATGGCTAATTAAAAATGTTGAGGAAAACATACATTATTTGATGTGAGAACATTAAATGTGACTGCCTTAATCTTTGTTTTCTGAGATAGATTTAAAACAACGCCTCAAATCTATATTGTTCACAGCACAAAAGGGATCTATTGATCGACTTCACATGGGATGAGAGTACATGACTGCAATAATGGACATGCAACTAATAAAAAAGGACTTATTGCTGTCTGCTGGGAGAGAGAAATGCATATGGCTGTTTATATTCAAGTGAATTTCAAATATACAATCTTCAGTGCTGATTGAACACATTCACACAATGTAGAGAAGAGTTAGGAATCACACACTTGCTCTATTATTCTGACTCCCTCAAAATGTTGGCTATATTCCAAAAAGCACTATTGCTGCATTATATGGTATGAATGTTCTATGCACAATATGCATAAATTACAACTGTACACTTTTATACTATGGACTGAGGTGGGTCAGAGCAGGTATCATTTAGTCTGGCTTTCATTCTGCATTACATCTTTACACAGAATTTTGAGCAGCCTTAATTCAGCTGTGTAAAGATGCATTAAGAGAGTTTACGGCGTGAAGCGCTGCATCTCACGATGCAATGTGCTTGACCTTGCGTTACAAGTATCAAATGAATAGTAAATAATATCAGCTGTGATTTTTTATATTTCTTGATTCATCATTTGATTCGTTTTAAAAACGCAATGAATTTTCCAATTTATCATGCAACATGATAAAATCATTTTTAAAATGTGGAATAATCCCAACTGATTCAAATTACAGGAAGTATGCAGTACATACTGCACAGTATTTATTAAGTAGTAAGCTATTATTCCATTCAAAACAGACGTTTAATTGCAATTTAAAGCTGAATATTTGCAGCCATATTGACACACACAACTATTTTGTGCAAACTGTTCAAATATGCCTTGTGTATCTGAAACCTTCACAGCTTTGATTCAGTTTCTAAAACACTTTCAATGTCACTTCAAATCTAATATACAATTTAGCAGTTTGAGCTGCTCAGGTAACTCGTGACATAAGTAAGCTTATATATTCTACCAGGGCTCTACCAGGGACCAATGAATTTCCCTCACTTTTCCTGTAGTTCAAGATGATTGGATAAGGACTTAATAACAACATAGATAAACAGCATAGAGCAGATCGTAACTGATTTGATATGCAAAGAAATCCATAATTTCCCAAGCCCAGGAGCTCACAGCCTTAAAACAAGTGGATCCTTTCAGATTTTTCCAAGATCGTGGGAACAGCCTTTATCTTTTTTAATCAAAGTCTCTCGGTAGCCTACACAAAGTGTGCATACCTGCCAACTACATTCTTGCACAGTAAAAACAGGTCCATTGCATAGCAACATCTAGAGGCTGATGCACAAAAGAGTTTTCTTCAAGGACTTGTCAAAACAAGCATGGGGTCATAGTCGGGATAATACAAAACACATGACCAATGAAGTTGGAAATGATAAATCAGCAGAAAAGGCTTTCTAAAGAGCAGATAATAAAAACGGAATGAAGATGAGGTAAAGTAAATTGCAGTTTTGGGACATTACAGGGTATCCTCAACTTTTGCCTGCCCACAGGCTCTCGATATATTCAACAACAAACACAATATTCCAGTGGTTATGAAGGCAACGTGCCTTTTTCAGCATTCTGGTTATATTGTGCTTTGAGACAAATTTATGGCATAAATAAGAGTTTAATTCACATACTACAGACATATTGCACACATGCTGAGCATAGAAGACTCACTGCCAAGGAACTTAACTCCAAAATAAAATATACCAGTAACTGAGGAGGAAATCAAAGTGCTTGGCAGCAAGAGAACCTCCTACAAATATTACAAACATATCTTGTAATAGTCAGCCAAGCAGAAGCATTCAAGCTCAGTTTCCAGTAAAGTTTCCCCCTCATGATCCTCTAGGCCTGCTAAAACCATTACATGCATCTACTGTTTGTCCTTCATGGATGTCCAACTGCACCCATGATGGGATGTGACAAAGTGAATAAACATGACCTAAACTACAAAATTTTTCTCAGTAGCTACTTGGACGCATTTTTTTCAAAATGAGTCCACTATTTCGATTATGACATTCACGTGTTATCGAAAGATTCTGTGTCTTTCTATTCTCTGCAAGGTAACGTCGATTTCTTTACATGCTCTGACAGTAATAGTGAAAGTTAAACAGAAAATCAAATGCCCTTTTTTTAAAGATTTCTATACACTAGCCGTCATACCAGTGATGTGTGTTTGTTAAAACTGAAGGCGACCTCATAAAGTGTGACATTCATGTACTGATCCGAGTTAAAAACTAACACCATATAAACATTCAGAGCTATAAAGACACCCAATTTAGCTGAAAGCCAAGGGCTTTCACTGGCAAAACTGGCATAGTATTGTGTGAATGGAAGCTTCTAGTAAACGAAAGAGCTGACAGAACTGCTTGTGTATTGAGTAGTGCATAAGTGGAGGGCTTTTCAGTGAAGGGAAGACTAACTTAAGTCTAGTATGAGGCGTTTAGTGAAGGCACTTCCAGGTAAAGCTTTCCTTAGAGTAGCACCTTTGACAGTCATGATTAGCCAGTAAAAAGCCCTTGAGTGGTGTGGAAAGCCGCGCAGCTGTGTTGATGGTCCTAATGTGTCACAGCAGACTGAAACCCAGAATGTACTGCAGGAGTTTGTTTCTGTTAGCCTGAGGTAAGAAAGTGCTGCTCAGCTCCAGACGGCACACACCACCCTCTCGCCTCTCTTTGAGCACCTGTGAATCACAAAAAATCTGCTTATTTCAGTACTTGCACAGGGACAGAAAAAAGGACATTAGGCACATTAGTTCATATATGTGTGTCTGTGGGGGAGTGGTGGGTGGTTTTAAGATGTTTAATGTGGGGGTTTTGACATAGTGGGGAAACTCTGCATCAGCTTTTTAATGGGCTGCTGGATCATCATTCTACAAGGCATTTTTTTTTAATAACCTGAATATAGACCCCTTTCAGAAATTGTCATGCTTTTGAAAAATTGTTTCATTTTAGGCTAAATAGAACTTTTGTTCTATTTATAGATAGATAGATAGATAGATAGATAGACCTTCAGGTAACGGTCTCGCTGTTCATCTCCAAAGTCACTGTCTTCATCTTCTTCATCACTTCGCCAAGCAAGAGCCCCTGGAAACTTCTTGGGCCAAGGCTCCTCAGAAGGGCTCAACTCCTCCTGGTCCTCCTGAACACAAGAAAACAAAGATTAATTTTTCAGTCAAATATTTCTCTATAATAATTACTATTGATTATTGTTAATTAATGATTGACCTAAAAAATATAATTAATATTAGGCACAAATATTATTTGATGTGTAGTGTAACAATAAACTTTCCAATAAAGGAAAGGTAGCCTGAATCTATACTTTCACTCAGATTCAGAATGACAATAATGAATTGGAAACTGAAATAATGAAATCATTTTCAGAAATCCACCTACACCCAATCAGGTCATTAGAATAGGCCAATAGCAAAACAGTTTCACACCTCAACGCTGAGGACTTTCCAGCAAATTACTTTCAATACGAATTCAGATCTCACAGCATCATTCAAACATTATTTGATCTGTGATGGCAATTTTTAAAATACTTATTTAAAATAAGTATTGCAGCTTTAAATTAAAAAAGCTTAAGCAACAGGACAAATAAGAGTTGGCACAGCTTACCTCGGCTACAATGAGCACACCATACTCGATTAACCTGGTGACAGCATCATGGAAGACCTGGTACAAAGTCTGACAAGGCTATAGAGAGTAAAGACAACATAAATACAGTTGAATTATTCACCTGGGTATTTCTTTGTTAAATTTAAACATTAACCAGTAAATATAAATAAACCAATATTTATTTATGGTTGTTTCTTTGTTTGTTAACTACTAGGACCCTTAATATTTTTGCATAGTGACATTATTTTCAGGACAATTAAGCACATTTTAATTATTACTGTTTCTCTTCACTGTGACACAGTATATATAAATTTGTATTTATATGTACATACATAAATACAAGTAAAAATGTATAATGCAACAGAAATACATTACAGTTGTAAGAATCAGAAAATAAAATGTCACAATGCAAAATATTCTAAGGCTCTCTAGTAGTGGATAACAAATCTCTGTTTCACTTTAAGAGATCAAACAGTTCAAAATCAGCTTAGTCAAGTTGTTCTAAAATATGGGTAGGGGTAATCCCTGTACAGGCAAATATGAAGAGCCATTCGGGGTTACATTTTCAAAAAACACTGTGGCTCTGTTACAAAACAGTCTTTATTCCCGTAAAAACCACAGAAATGTAACAGATAAAACAAATAAACTTATGCGACCCCCATTCAAATGTGGTTATGTACAAAGCAACACAGTATGATATACTAGTCTATATTAGTCTATAGTGCCAATATTAATTTTATTTGTACTACTGCGGTCAATAGGTAAAAAGTGATTCTTATAAAACTGTATTTTCTGCAAGCTTATTTAAAGATAAATGTAGATGTCTTTTCAAAAAAGGACACTTGGAGACTCCAAAAGGACATTAAAAAAGCAAGTGATGTAAGAAGTAGACTGAAGTACAGTAGACAAGTCAAGTTGCGATACCGAACAGGACCAGATGGAGATGGCAAAAACCCGAAACCAACCACCTTGAGCTGATTGCTTAAACATACTACAGTACACGGATCCATTCAGAACGACTGAACACAGCAGCATACACTTGTCAAATCAAAACATTATCCTGAATGTGTGTGGAAATACCATGAATGTACAGAAATGTGTCTGTGCATAAATACAATGTATGATCTATGCATCTAGAGCACTCATACACGGTTTGTTTGAGCATCAATATATTAAGCATGCTTACTGTACGACACCTGTACATCACCGCAATCATCTGTACCTTGATTGCAATCCTCATCAATCAAAACTTTCCTAGCAAGAAGCTGGTTTGCTTTATCCAGCCGAGAAAACATAGTTTACGTATCAAGACAGCGGGTAGGATGTTTTGACATCCTGTTCAATCTGTATTTCACACAGCACTACATGAGCTCTCGCACTCCTCAGAATGAATCACAGAATATGACTGGAATGAATAATTCAATGAAAACTCAATGTGAGTCTCTATTCTCTCTGCCATCTCTGATGTAATCAGCCTGTTTTTTTTTTTTTACATTAGCGCTGTTTGGATTGATTGATTGTTTGAATGCATTCACTTACTGGATCATTCGACTGAAAACTTTCCTGGAGTTTAGTGGCTTGAAATGATATGACTGCCTTTTGCGTTAATTGTGTTAAATTATTTTAACACGTTAAGGATTTTTGAATTAATCGCATTTCACCTAAATTGTCATTTTTAATGTTGAAAAGTTTCAAAAGTTAAATGTCAAAAGTTTCGAGTCAGCATTTCAAAAGTTTTGCTTAACATTAGAGTCAACCACTAGATGGTGCCGCTGCTTGAGTGAGTGGTGTGAGGGCATACCACCGCTACTGCCACCTCATTGGACAGAAAGTGGGAGAGGCCTGCAGCTCTGCGGATCAGTCTCTCTTGGCTGAGCAGCATAGATGAAGAATTCTGCTCACTCACTGAAGTTGCAGATTGCTCTCTCAGCAGGGCCAGTGCGCTGCAAGCTAGCACACATACATATACATAAAGTTACAGTACACATACAGTTTGTAATTCTTAAATAGTTAAAAAATACACACACACACAGTGTGCTGCATCTGTTGTGACATCCTCAGCTATTATATGCAATCTGGATTATGTATTCAAATTAAAAAAAAATATATATATACAGTATATATATATATATATATATTTTTTTTCCTGATGTTGGTTAATGGTCACATTAACCAATTTTTCTTAGTTAGTGTCTAAGTGTTTTATATTGATTTTTTTTTTAATTTTTTTTTATTTTATGATATATTAATTATTAGCTTTCCATCCACTCATAAACCCCCTGCAGTTCCTTCACAAATCCCAGTTTTGGGTCCTTCATGTTGCTAAAAATGGAATAAATAAATTAATAAATGTATTCTATTTTTACATAGATTCTTTAAATATAGTTTTTAAAATTTGAATATAGAATATTTTTCTTATATCAATATAACACGAAAGTATCCTATACGTATCTTTAGAAGAGAGTTAGGTCAAAATTAATGTATAAGTAATCACAATGTGTAATCTAATAGATTACATCAATAAGTACAATTTTCGACAAGCAATTTGTAATCTGTAACAGACTACAATTTGTAAATAATCTACCCAGCACTGATTATTTGTATCATCAGTCTTTGTAAAATTATGACTCGTGGCATCTCAGATCTTTTACCTATAATCGCATCTGCAATGAAGACGTGGAAAAGGCCATTGCTGTAGAAATTGAGCTCAAAGAGTGCAGGTACAGTGTTGCTAGGAGCGATGATGAACTCTGTGTTTCTGTTGGTGCTGGTGACGTTCACACAGTTTCCCAGAAGGCTAAGCGCATGCATGACCACATCCTCCGAATTCCCAGAAAAACCCAGGTCAAAGTCCCGTGACAAGATCTCTTCCTTCATATTGAAGAAATCCTCCACCAGTTTAGACAGCAGTACACCCTGTACAATCAAAAACCAATAAAACTGACTGAAGAAAGGGCCGACATGGTGTATGCTGCATAGGAAGTGAGGACAGTGCTTACCTGTCTGTGCCGATACAGGAGGAGACAGGCCACGATGTGAGAGGACATGATTGCTGATGACTTGCTGGCGTCTATGGGAAACACAGAAGGCAGTGATCAGATTGATCAAAAGTGAAAGTGGTTCAACTGAGCCAAACTGTAAGAGATGTCAAAAATTCTGATGCTCAAGGTGAAGTGTGTCATTTTTTAATGTCAAAATACAGTCTTAATATGTAGAGACAAATATAAACAGCCATTTGGGAGTTGACTTTTCAGAAAAGTGTAAACACTGTGGCTCTGTTGCAAAAGGGTCCTCATTTATGTGATTTCCACAGAAAGTGCACACTACACCCTTAAATTCTCTGATGAAGGGAAATGAAAGGACACTATTTAAATTCATAACTGCATGATCTACAAACTTCATGACATTGTCTGTCAGCTAAAAATACATCTGAGAGTATCTGAAATATGCTGTATGAAGAAAAACAGGGTGACTTTGGAGCAGAAAAACGGGTTCAGTGTCTATATTAAACATTCACAAGCAAGGTGCAATTCCACCTCAGAGTGCCGATCCTCTGACCTCCTGTCCTCAAAAAAGCAGCACCAACAGGGCATTCAAACACTGAGGAAAGTGACTGGCTAAAAGCAACACATCACCATGGTAAGGACTGTGACCAGCAGTAACCTATATAAACTGTCAGCTGTAGATAGAACGTGTCTGGAGCATATTTCACTAATAATAAATATACATTTTCTAAATATATTAAGCATAAAAACGATTAAAGAAAATGTCATTACCAATACTGAAATAATGATTAAATAAAATTTGTATTATATTTAAGCACAGTATTTTAATAATGCCAATGGAATAAAAAAAAATTATACCTTTAAAATATTTATACATTTTACAGTATTTTAATAAAAAAAAAAAATTGTCCTGACAGATTGATTCTCATTACTGCATTACAGTAATAAGAATACAACAGGAATAATTGAGAATAATGAAAATTACAAAAACTCAAAAGGAAATAATTAGAATTCTGGGGGAAATGTATATTGATTTTCATAAAAACAATGCCACAATGCTCACAACAGGGTTTGTACGCATTTTACCAATAAATTTCCATGATTTTTCCATAACTTTTGAGACTATATTCATGACCCAACGTTCCATTATTTGACAAGTAAAGAAAAATCTATGTTCAAATTTATCATAGGATTTGTTAACTAAAATTAATGACTATTAATGCTACCTATTTGCTTTATATTTGTTTTAATAAGAAGTACAAGCTACAACTGTGCCGGAGGTTACTCCATGCAGAGAGCATATCACATCACTGAATATTATAATTTATTTAACCAATATTATCAAATAAACTCAAGACCTGAATTTCATTTAGGAAACTGTTTAGGTCTAACAAGTAGTATTCAGGTACAGAAATATACAGAAATTAAACTGTGTTTATGAGGATACTTGCCAGGACGGGCATTTGACATAATTTTGTGTGTATTTGGCAACTTAAGCGCAATAAGCAGCGGAAAAACAACTGAATTTATTACTCGTGAGCTGTTTTCGAGGCAGCTTTACGTGTGCGCGTTTTGAATATGACTATGAGCACGCAGAAAAACGTCTCTGGAGTGCGCGTCTACCGAATGCTTTAAAAAGACTTAAAAAGATGATGCAATTGCAAATTATACAGTTTTGTGATGAAGCAACACCGTGACATTTCTGTCAACTGTCCTGAAACCAGAGCGAAAGTCTCGTATCGCAGCAGCTCTCTTGTGGTGTAGGTGAGATGCGCTGATGTGAAGCCATTTTGAGAAAGTGAAAGAGCTGAATCACTCATGCTGTTTTCAAATAACTGATTTAATCTGACAGTCATGTGTTGATTCATTTACTCGTCTAAGCTACATGCTATTTTGCATAAATGTGTGCAGAATTTCCCCATTTTAAACGCGAAACCTGCGGAAATGAGTAAAACTATATGCACGATACCTCACCGAAATTCAGGACCCGATTAAAAAATATATTGCACAGAGATTTGTGAAATAAATTTCCTTGACTTTTCCAAAACTTTCTGGGTTTATTAATTTTTCCTAAACTTTTCCAGGCCTGGAAATTGCCTTTTTAAAATTCCATTTCCAGGTTTATCATGACCGTACGGACCCTGTAACAATCCTAAAAAGTCCTAAAATATGATTTTCTTAAATCTATTTTGTTAAAAATATGAAATCCAGACATGTTTTTGTTAGGCTTTGTAAAATTCACTCACTAGTTGTTTGATGAGAGGCTTTGGTTTTCTTTGGCAATTATGATGTTATAAAGAGACTTTCTGTATCTTTTTGATCTGAACAATGAGCCCATGTATTCAGATTTTTTTCTTTGTCAGTGATTCTGTAGGCCATGATATACAAGCAAGTTTTCCAGGCAAATGATAAATGAGCAGCACTGCCAACGGCCGACCCCACATAAACAGCGATTTTACCCAACCCACCACCCTCAATGCTTGAAAAATCGCCCATTGCCTAAGAAACTCTTCATGTATCATGGCCTTTTAAGTGCCCTTACTGAAGAGAACGTGCTTGGCCAGGTTAGCGATGACCTGCCTCCTCCAGGGCTCATCTGACAGGTCTCTAGAATTCAGATGATCCTCATCTTCTCCATTAAAAACAGCCTGATCAGGTCTGCAAAGAAAAAACATAACTGAACATAATCCCATTAGCCATACACATCTTTCTACATACCAATAAACAACAGTCCATATGATTATGTTGGTTGCTGGCAGCCTAAATGCCGTACTGTGCAGCGATGATGGTGGGGAGAAGGATCTGCTCCAGCGTGAGAGAGGCCTGGAGATGGCGACTACGCTGTGTGTCCAGGTACTCCTAAAGAAATGGAGAAGAAAGATCCAGACATTAGGGGAGTGATCTGCTATGCACTCAGCCAAACTGAGATCAGATGAGCTGCTCTGACCTTAAGGGAGAAGGGCTGCGTGAAATCCACACGCACACAGCCGTAATTCTTCCGGAGCATCCTGAACACGCCACAGGCAATTCCCCACAGACTCTCATTCTTTTTAGGTTTGCCCTGAAGGGAGGAGAACAGCGAAGATAAAATGCAGAATAATAATAATAAAAAAAGTGAACACAAACACAACCGTCTTAAGCTAAAAGGCGCATCATATGAAAACATCACGATTATATCAGTTATATTGGGACATTTAGATGAAAACACTACTTTCTACCAATTTTTTTATTATTTATAATACAATAACATTAGTAATAATAACAACAACTATTATTACTATTATTATTATTATTATGTATAAAATTCAACAAAGTAAAAAAAAAAAACTGTTCCATAATTGTTTATGGAACATAGAACATAATTAATTATATAAAAGTTGCAACAAAAATAAAAATACCTTTCCATAATCTTTTATAGAACACAAAGCTTCTTTCAATTTTCATATAACAATTATGATATAAAAACTGAAAAAAAAATAAAAATAAAATTGTATGGGTCGAAGAGTCTGTTTTTGATTCAAGAAACTTTGAGTACCATTATGAGTGGACTTAATATCGGCTTTTTGTTGAATATCACCAGTTAGACATACCAGCTGCTCGCTGTTGTAGTTTCCTTCTATGATGCGGTCATATGAGATGCCTACAGGCACGATCAGAACATCGGGGATGCTGTTGGCACAGAGTGTGTCAACCACGATTGAGAGCATGCCCGCATGTGCTGGAGAGGGCTTCCCGCTGCGAGAGCGCGTGCCCTCTAAATACACCTCCAGAAACTGCTGCTGCCGCAACAATTCTTCTGTGTACTGAAATTGAGAGGAAAACAGAAAAATAACCCACAACGAATATTACAATCCTTAAGATCCATGACCCTTCCTTTGCAAATTCCCTCTAATTAAAGCAGCCCATTGTGGTAATGTGGTGCTCAACAGGAAACAGCATGAATAATGCAGGAGTAATCCATCAGCTTCCTGTGACAGACACCTCTAATCATAAGCCTTTCTACAGTCGCTGCAATGACAATCACCATGTCATTTTAACTAAAGCACTAGAGCAGACAATATTACAGCTGCTCCAGTTTCCTGTAGCTCACAAGATAATATACTACCACACACATAGCCACATGCAGACAACTGCTTTTTCAAAGTAACCAAACTGAGAGTCTAAATAATTTGGACTGAAATAGAGAGAGAGTACCAGAGGTTTATATTCAGTAAATGGTACTAAATGCTGTATATGAAAGATATATTAAATCAGTAGCCCTTTTATCTCAAAAGTTACCGTTCAAAAGTTTTGGGTTAGTAAGTTTTTTTTTTTTCTTCACACTTTTGAAATTTAGTGCATCCTTGCTAAAAAAGTATTACTGACCTGAGAGAAAAAAAAATAATCATTCAGACTCAAAAAATTTTGAACAGTAATGAATGTGCATTTATAGTGGAGGAGGATGGCAGAAGAGAATGGGTTCCCCATGCTGAGTTTGGTTCCTCTGAAGGTTTGTTCCCCTTCACTGGCTAAAATCTTCGGTAGTTTCCTTGCCACGTTTTCACTGAGGTATTTAAGACATTAAGGTGGAATTTTCTGTAAATCTGCTTTAAAACCTATGACGTAACACCACTATACACATAAGTGGATCTGATATCTCTGTGGACTTACTGCATGTAACAGTGATCTGTATAACACATCCTTCTTTCCGTCTGAAGTCTCATCCAGTTTACGACGAATGAAAAATCCTCCGAGTTTCCGTATTAGTGTGCTGAGGGAGTACAATGCATACACACATATATCATATTGACATATCAGTTTGACTGTCTATTGTTGAAATACTATGTATCTTAAAAAACACATGCACACACACAACAACAAGGTCATCATATCATTGTACCTTAAGATAGGGATGTTGAGGTTGTTGCCAGCTGCGATGTGAGGGGCTTTGATGTTGTGACAAAACAGGATGAAGGTGATGAGCAGGTAGTCTATGTGGGACTTGTGAACAGGAAGGAAGACCAGGGGAACATTGTACTAGAAGACACACAGTAAAATGTTTGTTATACTTTAAGATATCTATATAAATCTACACATATGTGACCCTGGACCACAAAACCAGTCATAAGTTGTACGGGTATATTTGTAGCAATAGCCAAAAATACATTGTATGGATCAAAATTATCGATTTTTATTTTATGCCAAAAATCATTAGCATATTAAGTAAAGATCATGTTCCATGAAGATATTTTGTAAATTTCCTACTGTAAATATATTAAAACGTAATTTTTGATTAGTAATATGCATTGCTAAGAACTTCATTTGGACAGCTTTAAAGGCGATTTTCTCAATATTTAGATTTTTTTGCACCCTCAGATTCCAGATTTTCAAATAGTTGTATCTCGACCAAATATTATCCTATCCTAACAAACCATACATCAATGGAAAGCTTATTTATTCAGCTTTCAGATGATGTAAAAATGTCAATTTCGAAAAATTGACCCTTATGACTGGTTTTGTGGTCCTGGGTCACATATCCAGTCCACCCATTTATTACATTAAATATACGGTACATAAAAAGGTGGTGGACAGATATTGTTTGTTAATGAACTGTTTATCTGTATAGCTTTTTGTAATAAGTGAGTTTGTCAGCTGATGGATTGATCTGTGGCTGTTTTGGGAGTAGTTACAGTATGTGTGGTAGTGCAGATAAGAAGAAATGCCCATGCTGGGCAGGAAAAGGCAATGTAAATGTCTGACCTCAGATGCTGCTTTCTTTACCATCTCCAGCTGACCTTTATGGATCTGAATACTCCAGAAGAATCCATTAAACAATTTCAACAACACCCATCCTGTTATTCTAAAAGAGACACAAAAAAGAGAGAAGATCTAGGATTTATTTCTAATCAATAAATTACAAACCCAAAATGATGTTTTCCCTTAAAAATATAAAAATCGATACTATTTGAAGTAATTTGAAAGAATTTTAATTTAGTATTTTAAATGAATGCTTTGATTCAGCAAAGATACATTTAAGTGATCAAAAGTGACAGTAACATTTTTGACATTGTTACAAAAGATTTCTATTTTAAATAAATGCTGTTCTTTTGAACTTTCAAAAGAATCCTGAAAAAAAAAAAATCATGGTTTCCACAAAAATATTAAGCAGCACAGCTGTTCAACATAGCACCAATCAGCATATTAAAATGATTTCTGAACGACCACGTGACACTGACAACTGGAGTAATGGCTGCCGACATTTTTTTTTGAAAATTCAGCTTTGCCATGACGTAAATAAATTACATTTTAAAATAAAATATAAAACGATTATTTTAAGTTGTAATAATATTTCACAATATTACTGTTTTACTTAATTTTTGATAAAAATAAATGCAGCCTTGGTGGGCATATGTGACTTCTTTTAAAAACATTAAAAAGAACTTTACTACCCCCAAAATTTTAAACAATATTATATTAAAATAATAATAGAATTGATAGTTATTCCATAAATAAAACCTTTTTAAAAAAGTAAATTTGCATTTAGATTCATTGGTTGTAGTTTTCCTTTTTAAAAAAAATTGTAGCTTTGCTCATGGAGCATGATGTGAAAACTGTACCTGATGAAGGCAGGTGAGATGTTGGCAACCATTTCCTGCAGGAATCCTCTGGCCTTCCGTCTAACTTTACTGACAGCTTTGGAATCCACTCCAGACTCTGCATCTGTGCTAGCACCTTCGGATGCTACCGCCACGATAGCACTTTCCAGCCTACAGCAATAACACTCACAGTCAATCTGGATGCTATGATG
>NW_015539821.1:611712-619093 GCF_001515605.1 Sinocyclocheilus anshuiensis | reverse complement strand
TTCCTGCTGCTTAGAAACAGAGCTTTACATTGCACTTGTTCCTTGCTTTTATAAACACTTGGTACCTGCTGCTGTTGAGCACGTTCTCCACCACATTGCGAGCAAACATGTCCTTCCGGACATCTCTCTCCAAGACAAACAGCACATAACTCAGCCTCCGTGCAAGCCAACCTCTGTGTCTGCATTATACAAAATACAAAATAGTTGAGCATGGAAAGTATAATGAGTATTAATGACAAAGAATCTACAGTAGCAGACTGTTTCACTGAAATGGTTCTTAAAGGGGACCTATTATGCCCCTTTTTACAAGATGTAACATAACTCTCAGGTGTCCCTAGAATGTATTTATGACGTTTCAGCTCAAAATACCCAACATATAATTTATTGTTCCATGCTGAAAATTAAATTTTTTTTACCAGAGGCTAAAACAAGGTGTTTTCGCGCATTTGTCAAATAAGCCGCTGCTCCCCACCTCCTTTTCCAGAAGAGCCTTTACAGCTTGTGCCTCGCATACTCTGCCAAAACTAAACATCTGTTTGATCTTGATTATCCTGTCTATCATGGTCACGCTCACGTGACACTGCAGGATATCATGAAAGTTTATTATTTGCGTTTTAAAGCCATGTAAATTTAAAGATCTTACGTATGAGCTGTGTCCAAAACCGCTCCCTATCCCCTATATAGTGCACTATATCGGGTGTCAGCCATTTTGTAGTGCTGTCCGAATTCTGAGCGAACGAGTTCATTCCCTACATTCGTTCACTACTTTTTACCCACAATCCTCTCTGATTTCGAGTGTACAATTGATGTACACTCGCTGAAGCACTATTTCTCATAATCCAATGCGGAGAGGACTGACGAGCTGGAAAAGATACCGGGAGCAAGCGAGTTTGAATGAGAGATGCAGTTTACATCTTTCCTATTTCTGCTTTAATGTTTATTTCATCTATTATAAATATTAAAATATATTATTTAGGCATTTGGTTTAATTTTTAACTAATTTACGGCGTTTGCGTTGTTTTTAACTTACAAGAGACGACAGAGATGTGATGATAATTTGGTGGATGATTTAAAAAAATATATTTGTTAATCACCTGTATGTAGCATATTCATCAATGTAAAATTAATAGGAGCGCTCTATGACCATTGTCATCTTATTGGAGCGCAAAACGCTGCTCAGGAGAGTTTCAAGACACTAAGAATAATAAATACATAAAATGTATATGTTATATGTGGATGTGTAATATGCTTATTTTTGTTACCAGTATTTTAATAGTATTTAATGATTATAAACATATTAAGCATTACAAAACAAATTAGGCCTAATAATATCCATCAATGAAAACACAAAGCTGGCACGGAGGTATGTATAATTACAATATAAAGTCATTGTGAGTGTTATTGTTATTAATATTTTTTATAACATATTAGTTTCTGCTCCAGCTCCAGCTCTCTGACACGCAGTGTATACGTCAGTGTCTGAATTCGTTCACTTCATTTCATTCACTCCTTTATGATGTATTGCACTCAACTGCCATACACCATATAGGGATTAGTGAATGAGTGAACGAGTCGGACACAGCTATGGTTTTCTGAGCTCACACATCCGAAGCGCACACACAGAAAGCCGGCTGTCAGACAGCGCAACGTACCGTGCAAGTACTAGACTATGATCTCTTTTGCGTCTTATTGCGCTTAAACTGTCAAATACACACAAGGTTATGTCAAAAACACAAAGTTTACGTAAATACAGTCAGATTTATCTGTGAACGTAAACAGCTGGCAAAGAAATCGCATGTGTAGCCTATATTAGATCTGTCTGGCAGCAGCGTATACCTACTGCTGTCTATGCTGTTAATTTGAATCAAACAACAAAAACATAAAATCTCTCACTGACTGAATAACTTGAGTAGCATTATAAGAATTAATTTCTTACTTGAATGCTAATGATGTTAAATGCTCTAGCGAGTAGATAAACATGGAGGCCCTCACTCAGGGCGGGGTCTATGCTAATACAGCAGTGTCCGTCAACAGTCATGGGTGGGGCCTGTACAATGTGATGTCACTTTGTACACATTCTGCAAACGGCTTGCTGCTTATGATTTATGGGGATTAAAAAAAAGGAGTGAGTGGATTTGTATTATTATAGGGTGGTTGTGTACAAACACCACCAACACATTTATGTCCAAACACCATGTAAAAGTGAATTTTGCATAATAGGTCCCCTTTAAAGTAACATTTCACCCAAACATTAAAATTCTGTCATTATTTACTCATTCTCATGCTGCTCCTTCTGTGGAACATGAAATAAGATGGAATCATGAAATTCTGAAAAATCAAACATTCGGTGAGTTGAACTCGAGAACTGGATCAGTATCATTTGTGAATTAATCATTCTTTGCAACTGTTTTTTTTTTCACTGAACCAGCTGTTCAGAAATCATCTGAATGATTCGTTCATGCATCAGACTGAGTGGGGTGACTCAATGATTCTTTTTCAGGAGTTCTCTTTGTAGCTTTTTTTGTGTAATTTTTGCAGCCATTTGGTAGAATCATTCGTTTAATATCAATAACTGCTGAAAGGCAATATCAAATTTTTGTACTGTATTACGCAGTGTCCACTTCCTCCCCTGATTGGCTGTACCAGCTCAGACCACCTTTGGTCCTTGTCATGAGATCTAGGTACATAATATCCCCTGACAAACAGTGTTAATAATTTATTTCCTGACTTTCCACTCCTCACAGAAACCTCCAACCTTCCATTTGACACTTGAATGTAAACACACGGCGGGGAAACTACATCTGACCAACTATGGTATTAATCGTGTATCACAAACTAAACTATGTTAATGAATTATACTTTACAGCAAGGTGCATAACCAAGCAATGTGCAGTGAGTGTTCTCATGATAAATCATGAGAGAATTGGTGATCTATTCAGACCCATAATGTTTACCTTGTGTGCGTTTCATTGATGTAAATCACATTACGGAGCCCTAGTGAAGGGATGCTGGGGTTGAACAGCCTCTCCTGGAACACATAATTGTAGTAACAGTCAAACTACAGATGTTTCTTAGGAAACACGTGTATTCGGTCAATATGCCAAAAGCTTCAACAAACTAACCTGACTCAGGGGTGTGCATGAGTGACAGCATCTTCCAACAAATGGTCTCTTCCTGTTCAGCAGACCCTCCTTCCCTGTAGTGGTCACAGAACGAAGGACAGACGGGTTGGAGCTTCTGTCCTACATGAGAAATACAATGTTTATTCTACAAAAGATCACTGCAACAAGATAACTTGCATTAACCTAGCCTTCCAAAAACGTTCCATTTGTTGACATTAGTTATGTATTAGGTATCATGAACTAACAATTAGCAAATTTTTTACAGAATGTATTAATCTAGGTTAATGCTATTTTTTAAATATACTATTGTTCTTTGTTAATTTAAACAACTTGAAATATTAAAAATAAATATTAACCTATATAAATAAAAGCTGTAAAACAGTGTCTTTCATTTTTTTTTCAACTGACATTTCTGGTTCTTCTGCTGTAATGACAAAGCTGCTTGTTTTCAAACATTATTTTATTCAACAGAGTGGTAATACACTGAAAAAATAAATTAAATATTTTATATAATAATAATTTCAGAATAATAATAATAACAATTTCAGAATTCCAGAAATTACTTTTTTTTTTTAATTTCCTCATTTATCCAGGTTTTCCAAGACTGTGGGAAATAAATAAAAATGACGGTTGTTGAGGTAAGAAATTAAATAAATAAATATGAAGAAAAAAAGAAAGAAGGAAAGAAAGAAACTGGGTTTTAGCTGTTTTACCTTATTTTTAAACCATTTTAATCCATCTTGGCCTCTGGAATTGTGATGTTACAAATGTGATGGTTGCGGGTGGTTTCCAGGGAATTGCTAAGTGGTTGCTAGGGTGTTCTGTGTGGTTGCTTACTGGCCCAAGTCAAAATAGACCTGACCCCTTTAAGTCTCAATAATATTTTAATCCCTTGATGTAATCCCTCCTTTACAGCAAATCTATGGGACTTGTTTTACTGTTAATTAGGTTATAAACTTAAATATGATCACAAGATAAAAAACTACCCTCAACAGGCCTCATTATTCAAGGTATCAAGTCTGTAGCACCAACAGCACAGGACAAATACAACCTTAATACTTAAGGTTAGGAGTTTGTTCAAATCTCTAAGCCTATATATAAGCAATAACAGTGATGCTTTCCTTGGTATGGCCCTAGTTTCTCCATGCTTACCTGGTCCTCACAGGGATGCTTCAAACAACCACTTCCTGTGTCAGGATTATTGGCCAGGAGAATGTTATCTGGACCCCCCAGAACCATGCGGACATCCATCGCCTCTCTTCAAACCACGCATCAACAACAAAACTGTGGGAGGGAAAGACAAACAGAGAATAAGAGGCAGTCCATTGCCGCCCTCTGTGCTGTAGGTCAAAACACGGACAAGCTCTGATTACAGCTTTTCACAATAAATCACTGCAGCCGGCAAAATATTCCACAGAATGCCAGAATGTGAAACCGCTGTGCCTTCTATTCAACACGGCACCTCCAGCTCAGCTGCAGCTGAATAACAGGAATGTCAGATGATGCGTTCCACCCAATCACAGCAAACAAATACGGTTCGCCAAACCTGCTGCGGTGGTTTCAGGTGAGCCGATCATTCTGACAAAGATTTCAGGAAGAACGGCAACGAAGCAAGCAGAGCTTGATTGCAGTTTAGTGCATCACGGCTCAGTCTACTTTCCTGATCTTCACCGCCCTGGGATAAAGAAAACTGACAGGCTTGACAACAGCTCAAAGCACACAAGACACCGTCAGCTGAACTAACCTGAACTATGTCCTGGGTGACCTGCGGCTACATAATCTTGTTTTTATCTGCTGATTGGCTGACCCATGGATGAGAGCGTCTACTCTCCGGTGTCATGTTAAAGGGCTACGGCCTCCCGTCTGTGGAAAACACGCTGAAATACAAAGAGGGGCTGATGAAGCATACAATATATTGCAGCTGTCCAGTTCAGAGGTAAACTGGAAGGGTGGTAGTCACAGCAAAACTAAACGGTGCCTGTGCTCCTGCAAAGCGATATAGTTTTGGAAGACGAGCTGTGGAAAAAAGCTTGTGCCAATTATTAGGGGTGCAGAATGTACCCTTTGAAAACCACACGAGAGATCTGCACATGTTCAGTGCATCAAGAAGAATCTCACTCCCAACAAATGGATGAGAAACTATCTGAAACTTACATATGTTTATCTTTCTAACTAACATTTGGTTGTGGCATATAAACACATGGTGAGAAGGAGGAAGTTCATAAATTGTTAAAAAAAAAAAATGAGACATGAAGTTTAAAGGCTCTGACATTTTTATTTTCTCTGTGGTCAAAAAGAGTTTACTGTTGTCTCTATTATAATGGGTTTTTCTTATTTCCTCTGTGACTGCACTTCTTCAAAACACCCCATCAGCAGCTCACAAGGGCATTACAGAAGCCCCAGTGGGACCGTTTAGTCCATTGGTAGAATGCACTGAAGGCTGTATTCTTGATGTTTTTCTACAATCTTTTGTGCGTCATGGGTAGAGAAAGGGATTAAGAAATTTAATGAAATTATTATCCAGAAATTACAACATTTTTTATATGAATTTTAACAGAAATATTTGCAGTGGATGTGCTGCTTTCGAACAATTTTCCTGTGGTATGTGATTTAATGTTTTAATCACAGCGAGGATTGCTTGGCGCATGACAATTCCACTTCCGTGTTCTAAATAGCAAAACTCATGTTCTGAGAAAATACTTTTGCGCGAATAATAAGGATCCTTTTTGTGAACTTGACTTTGTTTGATGGCTTTGGAACATAGACGGTAACGACAGACATAAGGATGCGCTCATTGATCAAACAGTCCATTGGTCCAATGACAGTAGAGCCTCTGTTCACAGGTGTCGTGCACAGACAGTAGCCTAATGATAACCCCTTTCGTGCTCTTCCCAATATTGTGTCAAACACCATATTTAAAAGTTTTTTTTTAAGGAAACAGATATGTGCATTTTTTTTCCAAAATGTTTTGTTATTGACGCGTTGAGTCAGGCAGCTATTTACACTGCAAAAAATAAGGCCTATCTATTTCCATAAAAATATAGGCTATAAACATTCTAAAATATATGTTTACCTTTTAGGCAAATTGCATAAATTAGAATAGTGATGTCTCAAAACGCATTTATAGTCCGTATCTCTTATTTTCCTAACGTATTCCTACCCTTAACTGCGTTAAACATGGTGTCACTTGGATGGGAATATGCAAGGAAATTATATGTTATCTATACTAGGCGTTGTAAGCTCCATAAATGGCTATTTCGGGGAGGAGAGGAGACGGGGTGGAGATTTATGTATGTACAATCTTCCGCTGACTGGGAATTACAAAGGGAATTTTGTGCAGGTTCTGGCGTACGCATGTGTAACACAGTTCGTAGTCACGGGAAGAAGGAGGCGGGAACCAGCGAACATTTAAACAAACTAAAATAAACACAAAACAGCGCGACAGCCCCTCGCGGACAACTGTCGCGCACAAACAGAACCAAAACACAAAATAAAATCCAGGCCTGGTCCTCTCTCGTCCAACACTGTCGTCACTCCTCCTTTTATCCTTCCGGAGCTCCTCCGTGGGACTCGAGACCGGTGAGTGGCGCAGGTGTCGCGCATTAGCATGTACTCCACCGGCCTCGCTCTATTCCCACAGCTCTCAGCCCCGCCCCTCTCGTCACAGCATGGATTTATAAATCTGAAAACTTTTGTACGTACGCAAAATCTAGTTTTTGTGCGTACGCACACATTTAGGATGAAATCTACGTAAAGTTTTATACATGCCGCGCAGCAGTCGTCTGTGAGGGGCTGCCGCTTTTACTTTCGTTTTGTGTTTGTTCATTTGTTTATTAAAGTTTTATGTTTAAATGTTGGCCAGTTCCCGCCTCCTTCTTCCTGATCTACGAACATTTAGTGTTAAAGGGTTAGTTCACCCAAAAAAGAAAATTAGGCTGTGTTTTACTCACCCCCGAGGCATCCTAGGTGTATATGACTTTCTTCTTTCAGACGAATCCAGTCGGAGTTATATTAAAAATTGTCCTGGCTATTCCAAGCTCTATCATTGCAGTCAGCGGGTGTTGCAGTGCTTCAGTCCAAAAGAAGTGAAATAAAAAGTGCCCATCCATAAAAAAAAGTGTCTCACATGGCTCCGGGGGTGAACAAAGGCCTCCTGTAGTGAATCGAAGCGTTTTTGTAAGAAAAATAACCATATTTAAAACGTAATAATCAATTTAATCTAGCTTGCGCTCACTGTTGTAAACGGAAGCAGTTCCGGG
>NW_015539821.1:602140-607148 GCF_001515605.1 Sinocyclocheilus anshuiensis | reverse complement strand
AGTCCAAAAGAAGTGAAATAAAGCGCATCCATCCATAATAAAAAGTGCCTCACACGGCTCCGGGAGGTGAACAAAGACCTCTTGTAGCGAATCGTTGCGTTTTTGTAAGAAAAATAACCCTATCTAAAACATAATAATCAATTTAATCTAGCTTGCGCTCCGGGCGGATGACGTAAGATGTCAGCTTTGCGCATGCGCTGCTCAGAAGTGATGAAGCGCAGGGGAGAGATCAAAACAAAACAATAATTAGAAATTAGAAGTACAAAATGAGTACAATTTGTAAAGAAGAATGTCAGAGGATTTCGATATAAGGAGACTGGTTTGCTTCTTTTGATCCTGTAAACAAACGTTGGTTTTCACGAGACGCACCGGCGCATGCGCAGCGCTGACCTCGTACGTCATGCTCCCGGAACTGCTTCTGTGTACAACTGTTGGCGCAAGCTACATTAAAGTAGGGGTTGAACGACTTCTGATTTTTTAAAGTCGACTTTTATGTGATGAAAGTCGAGTAGAAGTCGGTCGACCACTAGTTTTTGTCATTCAAAACGAGTTTTTATTTCGTTATCGTCTCATTTTCATCGGTGAAAAAATGTTGTTGACAAAAATTATTCATCAAAGAAATTAACACTGGTTACAAATATCTAATATAAAACTTTTAAAAATTCCAATATCAGCCAGTTTCCCCTCCAAAACATTTTAATGTCCCAAAAAATTTGGTTACCAATTGCGTGAAAACTCATGAAGTGTTTAATTTTCCAATCATAATATACTTTAATCACTTTTGCCTATAGTTCTGGGCTGACAGTAATGTAATTAAGATGACTCAATCACATGCTCTCATTAGGGTGGAAGTGGGTCAGCTGAAGAGTGGGTCTTTGAATGAATGACTGGAGCAAAAAAAGCTGGCAGGAGGGAGGGAGGAAATGATGGGATAATCTCTTCCACAATGAATAACAACCCCAAGCAAGACTCAAAGAACATGCTGAATGAGCCTGGGGAGAAAGAGAAAGAGAGAGAGGTGTACAGCGAGCCACACTGAAGCTGCTAAACGAGAGTTCATTGAACTCTGGAAGCCTTGCCTGCATTGTCTGATGTGATCTACACCAATAGGCGACCAGAACACTGATGAGAAAGGAGAAGAGAAGGCGTTTTCTGAGAAAGTCTGGCTGGATGTCAAAGCCAGCAGAGAGGAGACCTGTTCAAAGACACAAAGTGAAAAATAGCCCTGGACTGGCTGTGAAACTTATTAAAAAGTTGCTGAATGGGCCCTGTCTGAAAATAATCCTGTATAATCTACATTTTTAAAGCAATATTTAGTGGCTTCACTACCTTCAAATGTCAAACTGATCCTATAAATCATATTTGCCTGCTTAGGTTACTACTATGTACCAAACTAGAGCTATAAATCTTACTGTTTTCAATGTGGATTAGAGCATTTTCCTTTACAGTTGGTCATGGAGAAAAAAAGGCCACCTACACTGTCAACAAACAAACACTCCATGTCAATGGTGCTGTAAGACAGAGTAGCTGCCACTAGCTTTAAAACATAATCGAATTTGATGGGTAAATCCTCCAGCAATGCAGGACAGTGGGTTAATCTGTCTCGCAATCTGCTCATCTGAACTATGAAACAAGAAGAAAAAAGAACAAGCACGTACACACACACAAGGCAATGACAATCCAACATTACCGTTACCGTATAGTATACTGGGATAATCTGAATCAGAACAACATTCCATAACAAACCTATATTATTCAGAAGTATGAATTTGTCAATGAGTAATCAAATAGACAGGTTGTGGAATTTATTAAACTAGCAGGAAGGATCAGCTATCACAGAATAATGAAAAACTTGATAACTTAAGTAATATAGTATGTAGATACTAGGGCTGGGCGATTTTCCCGATTTTATAGGTTAATTTGAATGTATTGTTTTGCCACGATTTTATTTTTTAGAATTTGAGGAATCACGATTTTGAATAGAAATATTACCAAATAAGACACTTTGACAATATGCCGGTGATAACAGTAAAGAGAAAAGAACAATCCAACCGCATGTGACGCGCTCTGTGAAGGACCATAAATTTAGTGCTAGGCGTCATTCACACAGCACTTTTGTTTTGACAAAGATGCGACGCGGGCAGTGGAATAGTTCAAACAAGCAAGATGGGAGTGAACTTCTTTTAAAGGGGTTCTATTATGCTCTTTTCCAAAGTCTTGATTTTGTTTTGGGGGTGTGAGTTAAAAAATAAACTGCAACCACTGTTTCCTGACATCATCCGCGTTCGGAAGCCCAAACAAAGACGTTTGGGCACAGTTGAAAAAAACAGCATTTCAGGCGGTCGCGCACCGGACTGGCCGCTTTGTGATATCACAAAGCCCGGAAAACAAATGCTGTAGTCCAAACAAGCCGTTCGTTGTAGTTCTTGAAAAGGGATTTTTTAAAAATCAAAATATCTCCCTTTGGAGTGGACTTTGAGATTTTTTTCATGCCTTCACATCCATGTTTACACAGAAAAAACAATGGAAAAGCAGCGCGATCGAATAAAAAACATGTAAAGAACTACTACTTACTTATGTCTGATATTTCAAGTTTGCATCATGGTGACAGGCTGAAAGCTGCTGTTGTTTTTAAAGAACATTTATAGTTAATAAAAGTCAACTGGTGTTATACCTTCAGTCATTTTGAATTTGAATTTACCTTGACTTTTGAGATTTTCTAAAAGAATTTTCCTCGTAGTTATATGTAGTTGTAGTTTTTGCATCTTTTCTGCAAAGATATTTAACAAGTGATTTGTTTAACATTTACATCATGTTGACAACTTCATGTTTGCTGCGCTTGGAATAGAATTTTCTTTAACTAGAGGGTTAATAAAGAAAAAGTAACTTGAATCATGTTGTAGTTACATTTTCAAGTTGACTAGTTAAAAAAAGTAAAAAAATCGAGAATCGGTCAAACATTCTGGAAAAATCGAGATTGACATTTTTTGCAAAATCACCCAGCCCTAGTAGATACCTAATATTTTAAAGAAGCAGAGAGAGATGTTTTCTCCAGTATTGTGACGCACATTTAAGTGTAACGGATTGACGTAAAAAAAAAAGTAGCAGCCGCCTAGGCCAGGGACTTGCGTGGCACTCAAAAATGGGCCGGTTTAAGTGGACTAAATGTTTAGAGGCGTCCTGCATACGCCACCAGAGAGAAGTCTGTCGTTTTCACCTGAAGATCCAGTTATTTTCTGATTAAACATTACAAGGTCAACAAATTTTAATTGTTCACAAAATCTATAACATGCATTTAGAAAATATGACTGAATTTTTCATTTCATGCTGACTTTAAGTGTCACATTTAAGTAAAACATAAAGAATTTAGCAATTAGAGGAGGACAATCCCTCTATCCAACGGTTTAACCGTACAGTCAATATTAAATCGAAATAAAATCAAATAAAATCAAAATAAAAGATTGAACGCATAACATCATATAATTAGGCTAAGCTTCAATAGGCTAAGCGTCATAATTATATTTAATTTACATAATAAATACATTTGATACATTTTATAAATTTGAACTTATTTAACAGTAGTAAACATATTTACTTAATTTGCGATTAAAATGTTATTTATCATTTTTGGTTATATGATTTTGTTTCTTGAGAGCAGGGGCGGGTCTACGTGGTGGCCAGGGGTGGCACCGGCCCCCCCTGAAATTTGGCTGGCCACCCCAGGTGCCCAACCCCCTACCAGATGTCTTGAAATAAGTTTGTTTTTAGTATTTTTAACTGCATCTGGCAGTGGCGGATCCTGGCATGTGTAGGCAGCTGCCTAGGGCCGCTTTCTCCTCTTCTTTATACTTAATTTTAGGCGATTTCTATAGCGTGATCCTAATGACAAATGTCGAGATAATGGCATAATGTTACGCAATCCATGTAATGCGCGAGCACGAATCTCCACTCGCACGCCGATTTCCTTCACTCACACAAAACTGGACGTGTGCTTTTAAATATACATGGTTCTTTTATGAATTGTCTCTCTCGCTCAGATATACATGTACGCTCAAACGTTATCCCCGCATCACTGAAGACCAGAGGAGTTTTTTTTTTTTTCTAATTCAGTTGAAGAGTAGGCTTTTCTCACTAAATGGAAGCAAGCTGATTATAGTCAGCCTTCTCTAGTTATTTATTTTATTATTTAATACTTATTTTAGTTAAGTGCTTAAATTGTAAATATGCATTTATTAAATTATTTTATTTAGTGCATTTGTATTTTGTTGTTTTTGTATATAGTTATGCAATAAAAGCGAATCAACCAGGTTCCAGAAATAATCACTGAGGGTGCTTCTGAAATTAGTGAGGGTGCTCTAGTCTTAATGCACATTTTCACATATTTTGTCCCATCTATTGCTATGGTTATCACTATGTCAATCACTGCTACTTCGAGAGCAAATCCCGCATAAATATGCGGATGTCATTCCCGAAACTTTGCAACGTGTGTGTGGCCGAAAAACAAAGTTTACATTTTAAATGGATTATAAACCTAGCAAACTGGCAAAGAGTGCTCTTTATACCCACTAAAAAGATGTCACTCTTTGTTCATCGCGATCTCACAAAGTTCTGTTATGACCAATGAATCTCACACTGCACAATTAATAAATTATTAGCAGCGTGTATACTGTATGTTATCATGAAAGGATTTGATTGTATAACTCAGCACGGAACAAAAACTGGTGTGTTGCAGCCTTTAGATATGAGAGAAACCCAGCATATTCATGAGGATGATGAAAGTGTTTTCACTTGAGTAAAGCCTTGAAGTCCTTTTAAGTGTTTTTCTTAATTGAATATGTACAATTTCTCATATGTTAACAATTTATTTGATTTTATTCAACTAAAAAATTTGATCTTAATCTATACATTGGGTTATATTGATAAATACTGCATTTGATAAGATAGAATTTGCAGGTTAGCACTTCTTAATAGTGTACCATAGTCCTTAGACCCCCCACCCCCCGGCCAC
>NW_015539821.1:547760-601943 GCF_001515605.1 Sinocyclocheilus anshuiensis | reverse complement strand
GATTTCCTTCACTCACACAAAACGCTTTTAAATCTTTTAAATATACATGGTTCTTTTATGAATTGTCTCTCTCGCTCAGATATACATGTACGCATCCCCGCATTCCTCGCATCACTGAAGACCAGAAGAGCTTTTTTTTTTCTAATTCAGTTGAAGAGTAGGCTTTTCTCAGATGATACATTGATGTGTAAAGACACAAAACGATCGGTCTGTGCAAGAAACTGAACAGTATTTATATCGTTTTTTCGAATCTAATCGAATCTCCACTCGCACGCTGATTATAGTCAGCCTTCTCTAATTTTATTTTTTATTATTTAATACTTATTTTAGTTAAGTGCTTAAATTGTAAATATGCATTTATTAAAATTTAGTGCACCCATCTATTGCTATGGTTATCACTATGTCAATCACTGCTACTTCGAGAGCAAATCCCGCATAAATATGCGGATGTCATTCCCGAAACTTTGCAACGTGTGTGTGGCCGAAAAACAAAGTTTACATTTTAAATGGATTATAAGCCTAGAAAACTCACAAAGAGCACTCTTTATACCCACTAAAAAGCTGTCACTCTTTGTTCATCGCGATGTCACAAAGTTCTGTTATGACCAATGAATCTCACACTGTACAATTAATAAATTATTAGCAGCGTGTATACTGTATGTTATCATGAAAGGATTAAATTGTATAACTCAGCACGGAACAAAAACTGGCGTGTTGCAGCCTTTAGATATGAGAGAAACCCAGCATATTCATGAGGATGATGAAAGTGTTTTCACTTGAGTAAAGCCTTAACGTCCTTTTACGTGTTTTTCTTAATTGAATATGTACAATTTCTCATGAGTTAACAAAATTTATTTGATTTTATAACTCTAAAATTTACATCCCTCGGGTATAAAATGCTCTAGAACCGCCTCTGCGTTCTGGACAACAAATAATGTTTTAATACATCTAATCAATACGACAGAACATACTTTTATTAGTAATAGTTCATTTCCACCACATAGGCTATATAAGAAAAAATGTCATGCTTTGGTATCGGTGAAATTGACAAAAAGTCGAAACTATGAGGTTAGAGAGGCTATCAGGGTAAAATCTGACGAGTCGATTTTCTTTTTGTCATAATTGTGATTTTTATGTCATAATTATGAATTTAGATCTCATAATTTCACATTTTTGCTACATTTTCAACGTATCTTAATTATGGCTTGCCTAAGCATAAGGAATAATAAATATTGTATAATAAATAGGTTATAATGAATATTCTTCACCTCACACACAGTTTAAGTACAACTTTTATTAATACTGGAATCATCACAGTGTGTTTTGTTACATTAGCTGTGACTAAACTTAACAAAAATTAGAAGGATAACTATTACCAAAAAGGAAACGATGTTATCAGCAACAGTGTTAAATTAGCCGTAGGAAAACAGCACAATAACTTAAAGCAGAAGAGTAAAGAGAGAAAAGCAGAAAGAAGAAAAACAGAGACAACAGCACCTGTAGCGTTACTCAACTTCAGTCAGAGGAGGAAAGAGGAGGGCATGGGGTGGAACAAAAATAATAATAATGCACACCGCTCAAACGTTATCCTCGCATCACTGAAGACCAGAGGAGCTTTTTTTTCTAATTCAGTTGAAGAGTAGGCTTTTCTCACTAAATGGAAGCAAGCTGATTATAGTCTAGTTATTTATGTTATTTATTTTATTATTTAATACTTATTTTAGTTAAGTGCTTAAATTGTAAATATGCATTATTTTATTTATTTTATCTAGTGCATTTGTATTTTGTTGTTTTTGTAGGCTACTTAATGCACATTTTCACATATTTTGTCCCATCTATTGCTATGGTTATCACTATGTCAATCACTGCTACTTCGAGAGCAAATCCCGCATAAATATGCGGATGTCATTCCCGAAACTTTGCAACGTGTGTGTGGCCGAAAAACAAAGTTTACATTTTAAATGGATTATAAGCCTAGAAAACTCACAAAGAGCACTCTTTATACCCACTAAAAAGCTGTCACTCTTTGTTCATCGCGATGTCACAAAGTTCTGTTATGACCAATGAATCTCACACTGTACAATTAATAAATTATTAGCAGCGTGTATACTGTATGTTATCATGAAAGGATTAAATTGTATAACTCAGCACGGAACAAAAACTGGCGTGTTGCAGCCTTTAGATATGAGAGAAACCCAGCATATTCATGAGGATGATGAAAGTGTTTTCACTTGAGTAAAGTCCTTTTAAGTGTTTTTCTTAATTGAATATGTACAATTTCTCATATGTTAACAATTTATTTGATTTTATTCAACTAAAAAATTTGATCTTAATCTATACATTGGGTTATATTGATAAATACTGCATTTGATAAGATAGAATTTGCAGGTTAGCACTTCTTAATAGTGTACCATAGTCCTTAGACCCCCCACCCCCCGGCCACCCTCTATTGAGGCAGTGCCCCAGCCTGGCCCACCCCCATTTAAAATGCTCTAGAACCGCCCCTGCTTGAGAGGGACTATACCGGAGACACTACGGAAAAAGGCTATAATTATATAATTTTATATCAGCATGTAAAAATCTTTAAATAAAACTGGTAAGATCAAATGTCAGTATATAACGGTACTGTGTCAACATGCAAGATGTGTGTCCCCTTTTAAAGATTAGAGGACAAATGTTGTGATCTGATAGATGTGTTTACCAATTATCTAACATAAAATTAAACTAGCATGAAAAGTAGCTAGAGTTTTAAAAAATATCTGTATCTCTATCTATATTGTGATTTGGCCTGTCCCACTAACAACAAATCAACATTTGGTTCCCGTTTCATTAATCTAAGTGAAAGCGTCTGGCTCTGTTAGACTCTGTTATCATTCAGATGCAGATTTTAGTTTATTTTTCAGTTTACATTAATATTCAATTTTTTCAGTACACATTTTGTCTATTTAATTTTGATGTGTATTTAATGTTTATTGCTAAAACATTGCAGAAAAAATCCATAATTAAAACTACTTAAACACAAGAACTCATAAATGACAAAACCCATTAAAAAAATATCTGCAAGCAGCGATTACCTAGGTTCAAGTGTTTTAAGACTTTTGAGCAGTTATAGACATTTTAAGATGATTTTACCCAAAAAAGCTGAAAAATCATAAATAAAATCACTAGAAATATTATTTATTCATTTATCAGTGTTGACAAATAGGTGGCGCTGCTCCCAAATTGATGTGGTGTGGTTAACTAGGGGTGACGATGACACACACATAGTTTGGTGCCAATATGCCAAAGAATTGCAGAAAAACATATCAATTTTGGCATTTTTCATATCTCCTGACCCCTAGGTGGCACTGTGCCAAAACTGTACAGGTAACCTCAGGACATGGATGTCATAAACTCCAAGTTTGGTCTGAACACCATAAAGCATTGAGGAGATATAGCCATGTGTGCACTTTGGCAAGCTCTTTGTCAAATTCATTTGTGCGTTATTCAAGAATGGTTAAGTCTATTAAGTCCTAAGTCTAAGGACGAAAAAGTAGCTTTTTTACATGATGCCAAATATTTAACGAATGGTTTGATTGACAGCAGTGGTTCTAGATGCAGTTGTTCGGAATGAGGAGATCTAACATATGATATGAATATTGTGTGTGTGTGTCTGTGTGGGTGTAACATTGTGTGATATACGAGGCGTAAAACACGATAGCACCACCTAGTGGCCGATTTCTTTCAAATTTCTCACAGACCTCTAAGGCAAAGAGTCAAACAGGCCCATCGCGTTTCATTCTGATCAGCATCCGTTAAGCTCGTCTAATATGTGCTTAATATTCATTTGCTGATGGCGAATACAATAATGGCCATGTTTCTCAAGATACACCAATTGCCTCATGGACAATTCCCTTCATGCACCTTGGACAGTGACACTGCCTGCAAAATTTCAAGTCAATCAGACTAACGTGTGCATAGTTACAGCCATTTTCATGTTTTTTTTTTTTCCTGTTATAGTGGTCAAACTCCACAATTTTTGTAATTTGACCAAAGACTGAGCTCATTCATATGTTTGGTAAATACAGCTCATTCCATTCAAGAGTTATAGCCATTTTAGTAAAAGTGGCCCCACCCACTTTTAATGTTTTTGAGTCCTGTTCTGACCGACAATGGACCGACAACTTGATTTTAATAACTTTTGCTAATCAAATTTCAGAGAACTTTTCTGCACTGGTTTGGTTCCAATTGGGTGAAAAACCTAGGAAAAGTAGGTTTTGTGAAAAATTCAAAATGGCAGAAGAAAATAATAACTATCAAATATATAAAAATTATATAACTATAATATATATATAACTATATATAAAATAAAATCTTGTTTGTCTTGAGTCAAGGATTCCAATGATATAAGGCACTTGAGTCTATGACAAACTAGGAGTTATAAGCGATTTTGTATTTTTGATCATCCCCTATTGGCCGATTAGGGTGAGTCTTTGCCAGTGTCTTCCCAAATGGAGCTCTACCATCTGGCCAAGTTTCAAGTCTCTAGAGCCTTGTTCAGACTGTCAGTCCAAATTCGATTTTTGTTCATATCAAATTGGAATCCAATCTAAATGACTGACTATCCACACTGTGTATCGCAACTGCTCAATTCTGATTTGTGTGTCCATGGCGCTCTTTCGTTTTACTAAATATCTGCATTGGTTTCTATGGCAATGACGTTCTGTTGGTATGCCTACGCTAAAAACAACAATAAGAGCAATACAGTTTGCAATACAGATGTTGTCTTACAACATGACGACATGTTGCCGTCGCGATGGATTATAATAAGGGATAATAATATTACGTCAAGGTAGGAAGCTGCATGTGCGGCTTTATTCCATGCTGCCGTCTCCGCCGGTCTCAAAACTCTAAGAGGTGGGTAGACTAGCAGTATATTGTCATTTTCCGCTTTACTTGCTATTCACAACAACACAACCTTCACTGTGTCCGAAATCGCATACTTCCCTACTATAGTATGTGAAAAACAGTATGTGAGGCAAGTAGTAGGGCTGTGCAAAAAATCGAATGCGATTTTCATGCGCATCTCGTCAGTAAAGCCGCTTCTGGTGATTAGTAGTAAATCTCCAGCACGTGCTTTCAGATGGAGCGGCATTTACAACACAGAGCCGTAGTTCACTGACAAGCTACACAAAATCGCGCTCAAAATTGGCAATGAATCGCCTGCGATTTTGAACGCGATTTTGTGTAGCTTGTCAGTGATCTACGGCTCTGTGTAGTAAATGCCCAGCCCTAGCAAGTAGTATGTCCGAATTCATAGAATTAAAAGAACAGTAGGCGAACAGTACCTAGATGACCTACTACTTCTGCCTGGATTCTGAAGTGCGCATTTGATGGACACTTTATGGATACTATTCCATGAAGCCACAGGAGAGAATTTATGAATGGCAGTGAAGCTACGAAACTGACGCTGGTAGGTCATGTGACAGTAACAACATGGCGTATGTAGTACATCCGAATTTCATTCATACTACCCATATTCATACTATATAGAACATACTTTTTAACGGTTCAAATGTAATATTTACTCACTAGTACGCGATTTCGGATGCACCACTTGTTTCTGCAAGGACAGTATATTCAAATGTAATATTGTGCTGACTGTGCATGCGGCTCAAGCGTTCAGACTGTTCTTGGCAGTTTGCTCGAGCTCAACGTGGTTGAGTTGACAAAGACTCGGTTAAAAAGCACTCAGCATGCAGCTACAGCATCTTTTCTGATGTGTTTACTTTTCATGTGGCATGAGAACGTGAAAAAGCTACGCAAAATCTGAGCGGTCAGACTGAAACGGATTTCCAGGAATGCGATTTTAATAGGATTTCAAAACTCAAAACGGAGTTGCAAAAATCGGATTTCATATAGTTCATTGCCGTTCAGACTATCTAAATGATCGGATTTCAATCGGATTTGGCCTGACAGTCTGAAACAGGTCTAGGATGTATACGGTTTGGTCTGCACGATCAGTTTTACGGCAGAATAATAATAATAAGAATAAATATAGCTGCAAGCAGCAATGACCGGGGTTCAAGCACATAAAGGCATTTAAGGTGGTCTATTTTAGGGTCTAGGCCAACCTGGATATATGGCTGACAGTAAAACACATCCAAAATGTAGAATATGCTCACAGACACACACACACACACACACACTGAAATGAAATGATTAAACTAGTTTATTAATCCTCAATAAGCATACTTAAACACACAGACACAGAGACACACACACATACACAGGCATACATGCACACACATTTTGTTGCAGATATAGATATTTGAAATAAATGATAGGTGACAAAACTTATTGCAAGTCTTCTCTTTTTAAGAGTTTACATGTCATTTTCAGGTTTCACTGTAATCATAATCTGGCATAATTGTAAAAACTGATATGTCTGTATGAACAAAATGGTAAACTTTGACTCAATGTGATTTTAAATGTTTTAACAGTGATTTTATAATATTTAAGCATGAATCCATCAAACCTTTGAACAGTACTGTTTTAGTGCATTTAATGAGTTGAACCCCTAATAAAAATCCTTACAATTACAATAGGGTTTCAGCACTGCGTGCTTGAACCCCTAATGATAATAATAATAATCCTTACAATTACAATAGACTTTAACCCCTAATAAATAGATAAAACGGCTCACATAATTTTCTGTCTGACTTCCTAAAGGTTGATCTTGAGCGCCGTCTGTGTTGCCAGATGTACGATAATTATCGTATGTGTATGATAATTTTGACCTCTGTACGATCAATAACGAAAAAAATCCCATAATGTACGATAATTTCGAAATTTCAGAAAGTGTTTTTTCCAAAGTCAACCTCATCAAAACAAAGCCATGAAATCGGCTTATTACAGACGCTCTAAATGGGTTGGTGCACACCTCAGGACCCTCAACATCTGGCAACACGCAGGATTCTGATGACAGCGACTCAGAGGTAGAGTTTGGACCTTCCCACAAGGTACGCCTATGGCCCTGTGGTTTCCGCGAAGCGGAAAACACGGATGGAATTGCGGAATCCAATCAACGGAATTTACTGTATAACGTGGAATGTCACGGAATTTGTCTCAACTTAAATCGTGATATGGACTAGTATCTGTAAATATTAAGCCGCAAAAAGGCTATTTAAATATAAATCCTGCATGTTCTGTGTCTGTCTGAATCATAGTCTATGGTCTGAATGAATGTCACGCGGTTTTGTTTACTACACACATACTGAAGCGCGCATAATGCTCGCGGTGATTTCAGCATCTGCCTTCTCACTAAATAAGACATAAATACATGAACAACATCCCCAGAACTGCTCTGAGTCAAAAATATAGATTTTCTGCCAGAAATGTATTACTATTGTTCAGTAGAATGTACGTACAACTACTACTAAAATTATTAAGGAATAGTCACAATATTTCTTCCATGTTTTAATTTTAATTCCCCTTTGTTTGCCAAAAAATTAAATTTGTTTAATTTTCATTAATTAAAAGATAAATTAAATTAATGTGTTAATTTATAAAAACTACTTTTATTTTCCTGCTGATTACAGAACCGACATTACTATCAAAATGCGCATGACAATCGCATTCGATTAATCGTGCGGCCCTAATTTGATGTTGAATAGTATACGTTTCATTATTTAATTAGACGTGCTTTTGATTAATACGATTTTTGAAGGTTGTGTCAAAAAGTTGTTGTTCTAGTCTAGTAGATAAATAGCTGTATTCTGTACGTTTTCACTCGTGTACGATAATTTTCTTCCAAATACGATAATTTTGAGCTTCTGGTACGATACTTGGACATTTCCAATCTGGCAACACTGAGCGCCGTTTGAGATTAAAGCACGCGCCTCCACTGATGTCGTCGCGTTACTGTAGCTGCATGCTAGTTTAACTGAGTGCTTTTAACTAAGTCTTTGTCAACTCAGTCAGGACATTTCACCCTGAAAGCACTGCATCTGCAAACACTGCAACAGTAAACGGTGTTTTTTTAAATAAAGCGACGGCGATAAACAGTTATTTGGGTTTTTATGTGAAATTAATTTAAGACAGACAATGGTTGGCACTTGACTGTAAGCGGTCAAACCAAAAATATCATACATTTGACCATACATCTAGATTTAAAGTCATTTGGTTTTGCCGGTTCGCTGCATCGGTGTACTCATTGAGCAGCCCCCCTTCCCTTGTGCTAGCTTGCTAACATGCGCCCACTCTCATTGTGCATCAAAACGAAACGAAATACGCAGACAAAACGTGGTTTGCAACGAGGAAAACATTACCTGTAGAAAATGTCTTTTTTGCGCCATTGCTGATGAAATTGCCCACTTTTCCGTACTGTAAACCGGCTCTCGTCCTTGAAACCGCCCACAATCCAACCAGCACTGCACTTTCCAGACACGGCACAGAGGAGAAAGATGTATGACAGTTGAGCTGAGTTTATTCCGCCTGCCCTACTCTCGCCCTACGCTGTCATGGCAGTGGTGTCATTCTGGGTAGAGCCACTAAGGGTCGTAGTTAGGTAGGCCTATGTGTGAAAAAGTGAGACCCAGCTATTGTGACCTGTGATACTATTTTTTTTAGAGCTGCTCAGTTTGTATAGCCAGGATGTGGTTAACATTACTTGAAGAGACATTTACGTTTTGTTTTACAGCATAAACTGAGTCATACTTTAAACGTGAATTGTGAGGCTACTTAAATTTATGTAAATTGTTAACAAGTACAGCGATTTCTTAGCACCTTCATGTTAAAAAAAAAGCACGTTTGTATGGAAGCTTTTTCCGCCACACCCTTACGAAAATTAACCATGGATTTATCATAGTGAAAGTGTACTGTTTTTTTTTTTTTTGAGTATTGATTACCATTTATATAACCAGAGTTTTACTACAAATACCAAGGTTAAACATGGTTAGTGTAGCAAAACCATGGTTAATCAGTGGTTCCCTTTCTAGATGGTCTCTCGACGTTGCGACAGACGCTTTGGGGAAACATCTTTCCACTCAAATACTGTAGGTTGATTTCTATGAAGGTAGAATGACGTCAAAAAGATTTGCAGCGCTTGAAACGCGATTTACACCTTTACAAAGTTTATCTTGCGCATGCAAATTTAATTTACGCTTACAGTCTTATGTACACTTCCACAAATATTACCCTGCGTATGCAAATCTTTTTGACGTCATTCTACCTTCATAGATTTCTGCACTCTGTAGCCTCTGCGCAGTAGGCTATGCGGCGGTTTTCATTTAGACTTCTGCGTCTACGTGCAATTACACATGCAGACTGCTAGTCTACAGTGTCCATGGGCATGTTGCTGGTGGTGAGTATCAAGGCAAAAGCCGAAGAAGAAGCAGCTTGTCGGAGAAGCATCAGCCATGACGGCGGCAAATAAATATCCAAGAACAGATCATTTATTTAAAACTACAAAAAATAACAGAACAGGAGAAGATGGCACTCTTTCAGTCTCTACAAGGACTTGTACCATGCTTTTCCTGCCACACCCTTACGAAAATTAAATAGATATCATTTAGGTTTAGGTTTTACCTGACCTGAGTGGGACCCATCGGGATCCCCGGCAGACTCAAGCATTGAGTCTTCTGCCTGGCCACGCCCATGAAGAATCCGCCACTGAGGGCCCTAACTGCCTGCATTGCAATGCTAAAAAAAATGTAAGCGTCACCCCCTCTCCCAGCTCCTGTCTAGAATGTGCTGCTTATTAGTATTTGTGTACAGTGGCTGTACCATGCATTGCATTTGCTGCTGAGCGTTGCTGCGCTTATATGTCGTCTCCGCTCATGCCGAGCGCCCTTCGCAGTAACACAGCATGACACGTTCCCCAAAGCCATAGGCGGAGGGTGAGCCAACTCCAGGGTAAGGCTAAAAGCAGCCGAATGTGGAGAATAAATTATATATAGAAAGTGACATTATCACTAACTTTAATCTATCGCGAGTTTAAGCACTCTCAAAAAAACAAAACTATGGTTATAAATCACTGAAGCTGTATACACTGTGAAATGAATCTCTTACACACATTGTACGTACATCTGCGCTTTGTTGTTTATGATGAGAGAATTCGCAAGAGTCCGGAACGCACGCACACTCAACAAAACTGATGAGTTTCAGCGATGACTCATCTGAACGCCTCTGATTGGCCATTGCATTCCTAAGCTCAACAGAATTGTGTGTGATTGGTTAAAATGCGCAACACTGTAAAAACGCCTAAAATGAAATACGGTGCAACATGAGCAGATCTTAATTTAATGCCGCAATGGACACTGTCTATTCATATTCACTTTGTTAGCAACAGACGTAATAGATTTAATTTGTCTGTGCAGGGGCATTTTTGCCCCAAGTCCCCGACTCCCCTTGGCCAGGGGAAGTCTAAGCCTTCCCCAGCCACACACGCTCCGCCTATGCACAAAGCGTTAGATTATGCTGTCTGCAACGTCTTGAGACCATCTGCTGATTGGCTTCATCACTCTGTCTCCTCTCCACCAATAAGCTGGTGTGTGGTGGGCGTTCTGGCGCACTATGGCTGCCATCGCATCATCCAGGTGGATGCTGCACACTGGTGGTGGATGAGGAGATCCCCCCTGACAATGTAAGGCGCTTTGAGTGCCTAGAAAAGTGCTATATAAATGTAATGAATTATTATTATTATTATTATTATTATCTCGAAAGGGAACGTCTCTGGTTACTGATGTAACCTCGGTTCCCTGAGAAGGAAACGAGACATGCCGTGTTACTAGAACTACAAACACGCATAAAAAGTGTTAAAAAACTACAAACATGGCAGATATGTGAGACCGATGGACAGGTAGAGAAAGGGGTTTGAGTAATAAATAATCAATATCTAACCTGTTGAAAAAATATTTATTTAATGTTATCCGCGTTAGATTTAATCTGCAGCAACACTGTGAACTTTTATAAAGATACGTTTGGTTATTAACTTTAAATGCATCATTGTGCAAACATATGAGCAGAGTTCTTGGCATGATAGACCCGCTGTTTGGTCATTAACTTTTAAATGCATCATTAAACAGATTCAATTCAAGTTTAATTCAATTCTATTCAAGTTTCATTCAGAATCATTAAACACATGAGCTGAGTTCTCGGCATGATAGACCCACGACTGGCAGATCAACGTGCCTCTTCATTTCTCTCCAATATGGTAGGAAATTAAATTAAACAAAATATGGATGATGTTAACTTTGACAAGATGATTGACAGGGCAGTTTAAATACTGACAGGATGCACGTAACCACATAACTAAGCAACAGAGCATCTGTTAAAGACCAAAAGTACATACTTTTGAGTATGTAGAAGAATAGTAGGCAAACTTTGAGACATACTATAGCTGCTTCTTTAAGGGACGCTCTGTTGCTTAGTTACGTGCATTCTGTCCATAGACTGTATAAAAACATGGACGTAGTGTCCGTGACCTCACCCGTAGGTTTCTAAAGAGCGTTTTTGAAGCTCAAAGTGGGCCGTCGCCATCTTGGCAGCGAGTCACTCCCGGATAATCGAAAATGGGCAAGAGGCGGGAGCTGGTTGCTGAAACCACGCCCACCTAGCTCGACGCCGGTGACAGCAGCGGCAATCCACCTGTCACTCAAGTGGCCACGCCCTTAATTATGCAGAACTTTAAGGCTTAATATAATTTAAACGAATGAGTTATAAAAAAAATTCACCCCCCTCACAGTTGTCATGAAGGGAAAAAATTAGCTATACAGACCAAAATCTTTTTTTGAACCAGGCTGTAAACGTTTTTTTCTGCTGTAAAGTTGGGCATTTTAATATAGGGAGTCTATGGGATTGACTCCCTTTTGCAGCCAGCCTCTAGCGGCCAGTTGACGAATTAAGTCACTTCCGTGTTGGCTTCACGAGAGAGAGCGGGAGGTTGCCGCTTGATTCTGTTACTGTTTAAACTGCCCTGTCAATCATCTTATCACAGTTAACATCATCCACATTTCGTTTAATTTGATTTCCTACCATACTGAAGAGAAATTAAGAGGTACGTTGATCTGCTAGTCCTGGGTCTATCAATGGATAACATTAAATTTATATTTTTTCATCAGGTTAGACATTGATTATTTATCACTCAAATCCGTTTATCTACCTGTCCATTGGTCGCGTATATCCGCCATGTTTGTAGTTTTTTAAAAACACCTTTATTGCGTGTTGGTAGTTGTAATTGAATCCTCGTCCACCCCGCAATGTGTTGTGGGCAATATTAGCCGTTCGAGTCATAGACATATAAATACCTAGAGGCCTCGTTGGCCGCTTTGAGCCGTTGCTGCGATACGTCAACGCGTCTGCCATGTTTGTGAGGGCAAGACTGCCTTAAAAATAAATGGAGGTAAACGGAGGAGCTGCGTTTTTTTTCTGGATAAAAACACGATAACGTTTACATTTATCAACCGATTTCAGAGGTTTGTGATCTACATGGATTTCACAGCTTACTAGCGTTATCGCTAGCTATTAATAGTCTGACACTGGTGGCTAATTAAGCTGTTAACATAAAGCTAAAAATGACCAAAAAACATACAGAAACAACTGTTCAGTCTTACCTGTGGAAGATAATACCCCGAGATCTGTTTTTATTATTGTGTGACGGTTTGTAGATGCCCAAGCTGCCGACGAGTCAGGTATGTTTTCTTCTGTCCCGATATGACAGTTGCCCGCACCAATATGGCGGCGACGTTGACGTGCGGTCGAGCTGCCAATGAGAAGTCTAGGTATTTATTATGTCTATGGTTAGAGTGTGCATCGATCTGCACTTCGAATTCTAACCGGAAGTAGTAGACCATCCGAGAATCTTTGCCATACTTTTTTAAACATACTATGATTTGGGACATACTAATTCTATTTTCGAATACTATTTAGGACGGATAGTATGCGAATTGGGACACAGCACAAGTTGTGATGAAGTAGTATGTCCCAAAGTTTGCCTACTATTCTGCTACATACTCAAAAGTATGTACTTTTTCTTCACAAAAAGAGTACATACTTTTAGGGTATAGTATAAGTAGGTGAATTGGAACTCAGCAAATCTGATGAAATGCTGCTTAGCGCCGCTTATATATGGGGCATTTTTCCGCCCCCATTTCGCGCATTCGATCGCCATTGGCGATTGCGAGCGAATAAGTCTTCAGGATTTGAAGAGAAAAGTGTCTCTTTCTTTTATGCTGTCCGCAATGTCTCGTTCCCTTCTCAGGGAACCAAGGTTACGTCAGTAACCGGAGATGTTACCATGATTTAACTATAGTAACTATAGTTTTTTGGTTTTATTTATAGTAAAACCATGGTTCATTTTCGTAAGGGCAGTTGAGTAAAAAATGTGATTCTCGTAATACTTAACAGAGAAACTTTCGAGAAACTTTCACGTAATGAAATGAGTTTCTCACAAGAATTAGAAACTTAAACTTCAAAACTTTGTGTTACTTTTGTTAACATAGACTGTAAGTGGTAGGAAAAATAGTAAATGTCTGTAAACAGAAAAAAAGCTTTTTAGCCAGTCAGAGCCAATCATAAACGTCAATCCTTTTTCACTATCAGGTTTGGTGACATAGCATTGGATGAAATGTTTTTAGAAGGCGGGGTTTAGATTGGGACTGTGAGTTTGAAGTAAGCAAAATGGCTAGAATTCTTGACATCGCCATTTGTAAACCAGTTACATGTAACATTTCTCAGGAAGGTGGGCTACATATATTCATTTAGTCGATTAGTTGCTCATTTACTGCTATCTGTCTAGATAGCTTAAAATAAACTTTATTTATCCCATAGAAGGAGCATTTAATATAATGCTTCTAGTGTGCAGGACTGACTATATGATTACATATCCTAGCAGATGATCACTGCACAGTAAATGAAACATTTGGATAAAGATTAAGCTCCGTGGTAGGACTACTAAAGAAAACTCTTCTACAATTCCCTTCCTTTCCCTCTCCTGGGTCTTAATTGTGTATTCACAAAGGAACAAGAACATTTGCATATATATTCTGGACACGTTCCTGTTTAATTATGCTAGTGTGTATAACAACATTTATCCTTATTTCGTACTCTTTGGAAAAGAGGGAGTTTTTGGCTTCCCAGACAAAAGCTGCTCATTTGGTATCTCCTGTGGAATTCTCTCTTACAAATAGGCTACCTACAGGAATTTCTTCCCATGAAATCCCGCAAACTTATTCTGAAAGAGGGGTCCAAGTCATATCCAGCAACCAGAATATCATTATTTTTTTTTTTTTTACAGATCTAGTTCAAATTCATTTATGTTGTTAATGGGCATCCATTTTTGTTAATACTGTGCTCTCAACAGCAAATGTGATCACGTGACTCCAGGACAGTCACAGATCAGGCCATTTTCTGAGTCAGCCACATCAACTGGCTTCAGTATTCAGAGTGAGTACAGCAGAGGTTGCAATGCCCTTTCTCATCACTCCTTGTGTCTTCTATTTCAGGCTGTGGCAGTTGATTTTTACAAGCCAAAGATCTTACATTTCAAGAACAAGTAAGTGTATTAAAGGTTTTCTCTGTTTTTTTATTTATTTATTTTTTCTCGTTGTTGAGTAGGCTTATGGTATGGAAGCCCGTTTCCGCCACAGTTCAGAAAAAATATGATTCTGTAAGTTATAATAACGAGAAACTTTCTCATAATTATGACTTAGTATCTCGTTATATTGAGAAACGTTCTCGTAATAATGAGAAAAATTCTCGTAATAATGAGAAACTTTCTCGTAATAATGACATTAGCTTCTCGTAATAATGAGAAAATTTCTCGTAATAACGACTTAGTTTCTCATAATAATGAGAAACTTTCTCGTAATAATGAGAAAATTTCTCGTAATAACGACTTAGTTTCTCATAATAATGAGAAACTTTCTCATAATAACGACTTAGTTTCTCATAATAATGAGAACCTTTCTCGTAATAACGACTTAGTTTCTCATAATAATGAGAAACTTTCTGGTAATAATGACTTAGTTCTCGTAATAATGAGAAACTTTCTCGTGATAATGAGAAACTTTCCCGTAATAATGAGAAACTTTCTCATAATAATGACTTAGTTTCTCATAATAATGATAATATAAAGATTTAAATATAGTTTTTCCCCATAATGCTTAAATATTTATAGTTCCCTTTTCAAGAAAAGAAACAAATTCGTATAACTGAAAAATTGTAAAATTGTAAATAAATAATTTTTAATACCAACTTAACTGAATGCATTTACTACTTTAAATAAATGACATTTATTTATAGCTGTAAATTAAATATTATTATGTTGCCTTAGTCTATTATTATATACATTTTTAAAATGAGCTAAGCTTCCTCATATCTGAGTTTTTCAAAGACAAAATCTGTTTTTGAGGGGGTGAATTAAAAAAAAAACATATCTTGAATTTCAGTTGTTGTGACTTATTTTAATGCTTGTTTTGTCTTATTTTAAACATTTTAAGTCATCTTGAGGCCTCCTTGGAAATTTGCTGAGAAAGCTGCCATGGATGAGTGCTTTGTAGTTGATCATCCTAGTTTGCATATTTAGAACTTGATGTTTAAAGCCTCACAAGGAATGAAAGATAGCACAAATATTTAACATTGTTTCTGGTACGGCATGCACACCTGATATTACATAACACAATGAGTCTCGGGACACCTGAACAGCTTGAACACCTGGAAGGCTCTTCATAGTCAGCTGTAATGCTAGCTGTCCCTGGGCTCTGGGCCTCAGAGTTGATTTGCATCTGCCATAGTTTTCTCTCAGGCATTGCACTCTAATGTATCCCAGTGGTCTCTTCCTTTCTCATGATAATGAACACAAGAGAAAGTAGCCTTTGCTGTGCTAATTTTATCACGTGGGATATCAGTGCCTGTGCTATCTGCACCTGATCATTTTACATCAGCCTAGTAATTAGCTTAGTTTGGCTCTGTGTATATTTTGATCTTATAAAACAGTTATTGATAAAAAGACACACTCTTTTTATCTCTCTGTGCCGTCACCTTACTTTGTTAAACTAAAAAATGGTTGGTTATGATCAAGGCCTAACATGCTCTTTTTACAACACAGCAAAAATCATATTCTCAAGGAGTATATTTATCAAAATGTAAAGTAAAAACATCCTTAGAACAAGATAAGTTACAATGATTTCCTTACTGCACTACACTATAAAAAATGTTTTTTTTCTAAATATAAAAGATTAAAAAAAAATTAATATACTTTAATATTTCATGTTAAATTTAATGTATTACTTGCAGCTTGTTTCTGCAATTTCTGAATGAAAATTATTTGTACACCATCTTTTTGTATAATACTTAATAATACTTTAGTAAAAAATTCAAGATATATCCTCTAATCTCTCTATATTCTATCTACTTCTTAATATTTTACTCAGTTTTGCTCATTAGATTAAATTGTTTTAGAAATGTTAATTTTTTTAAACATCCTTAAAACAAGATAAATTAAATTAAAAACAAGTGGTAATACAAAATATTGTAGGTGTGTGTGCGTGTTTATGTATGTATATATATATCAATGACCAAAACAAGACAGTGTAGACTATTTTATAATTGGTTTTAAATATAATGTTGTATTAATATTAAATTATAACTGTCTACTCGACTTCATAATAAACCAAGCTATAAATTTGCTCTCTGTGAACACAGTGTCTCATGGGGTTTGAAACACATCTGTCTACAAGGGCTTCTACACAGAGATTAAGTTTTAATTGTGTTAAACCTATTGACAATACTGTGACCAAACTGAACCGGCTGACCTTGTATTCATGATTCATACGCAAGCTTGCCTGTCCTCAAATTTAAGGAGACACACTGTCTGAGGATAAATGCTGCTTCTCTAAGTGCCCTGCTTTCCTTAGAGGCTGAAACACAATCTCTGTGAATGGCACATCCTTTGACTATCAGATTTTGTGTGCTTGTATTTAGGCTTCTTACCTTATCCAGGGGTCCATCTTGATCTATACAGGCCCCATCATACATTCCCCTTCGTATGTTTGATCACAGCAATCTTAAAGGCTCTTTGTGCGCCTGTTCCCCAGTGTGATGTTTTCAGGGTGTAACAGTGCCAGTTCATGACTTGCGTGTTTTTTTTGTGAAATTTGTAAACTTCTTGGAATCTTTATATTTCACCCAAATTATAACAATTTGTTGAAAATGTGCTCACCCTCAGACCCCTTAGGCCATCATAGATGACTTTTCTTCTTCAGAGCAGATTTGGAGAAATTTAGCACTACATTTAGCTTTACTTGCTCACCAATGGATTCTCTGCAGTGAATGGGTGCCGTCAGAATGAGAGTTCAAACAGCTGATAAAAACATTACAAACATGCAGCGTTAATTAATGGACTGGAGTTGTATGGATTACTTGTAGATTATTGTGATTGTGATTTAAGACATTTTTTAACATCAAACCATTGCTTCTGGCTATAATATTACTGTAATGTTTTTATCAGCTGTTTGGCCTCTCATTCTGATGGCACCCATTCACCACACAGGATCCATTGGCGAGCAAGTGATGTAATGCTACATTTCTCCAAATCTCTTCCAAAGAAGAAACTGACTCATCTACATATTTAGGTGATCTGTTCCTTTAATGATGCCCATTACAGTCCTTTCCCTCAAGATAAACAGCATGAAGATTGTGCACAGCTGTATTACTGTTTTGGCTAAGAAGCTGGTTTTCAAACTCCCTAAAAAAGATGCCCATTTCTATTAGATCTTTTGAGTAGAAACCAGAATTTGCAGTATAGGGACAAACTTTGACCACATAGAGTTCCTATCAGAAACTCATATGAACATATGAAATGTTGCTGGGAGTTTAATTTTTATATGAAAATGAAGAAGTACTGGACGAAATTACCATGTTTTTGAATTAAAGCTGAGAAAATGGTCTTCCCCTTGAGACACTGGTCATTTAAAAGTCAATGTCTGGCCAGCACAGAGAGCTTTTGTGCTTTCCTTCACAATGCTATCACCAAAAGGCCTCACCAGACTGGCTGACCAAAGAAGCGAGGGGGGTTACTGCCTACCTGTGGACTTATAAAGCAGCTCTTGTGCTGACTTCAGTGAACTCTGCTCTTAGGATTTATCATCATTTTACCTGCAGAAGAACCACACAGGAACCATGCAAACCTTCTGCTAGAGACCTGAGCCAACACTTCTGGATTCTGCATTGGGATGGTACGAACATTAATTCTAATTCAAATATCATGGTGCTTTTGTATTGAAAATAATCATATTATCATTAAATATAGACAATTCAGGTCATGAGTGAACTTGTCTAAAATCTTGAACAGAGATATTGTAGGTCAATGTAAACAATTCTCTTTGTTCAGCTTTATGAAATGGCAGCTGTTGGTATTCTCTTCATTGTCATCCCCATGACGTGGGCCTGTACCCCTCAGAAAGCTGGTAAATGCATCACATTTTGAACATTTCCTCTCGTGTAATTTGTTGTTGGCATGATTTAATCGGCTAGATAATCCTGGCAGATTTATCATCTGTTTCAGATTATATCATGGTGTCATGTTTTCCCAATGCCATCATTGCAAACGTGCCAGAATGTCCATATGGATGGGAGATTGGCCAGCTGTCCCTGGGCGGTGTGTGCTACACTGGCATTAACACCCCGGGCTTCTATCGTTTCACCATCCCAGACCTGACTCCTAAAAATAACTCGTACTGCGGCACCCTGTCTGAGGTGAGACATTCGACTCATTTAATGTATCCTAACTATTATTTAATTAGAAAAAGAGCTAAAAATGTATCTGTTTCTACCTTCTTCTCAGTATGTAGGAGGCAAAGATCCACGATACATATTCTACAACTCAATAGTATCCAACGACTCCTCTCTCACTGTCCGGAACCAGCCCGTCAACTACACATTCAGTTGCACTTATAAAGCAGCTTATCTGGTCAACAATGCCGTTTTTAGCCAAAGGTAGACCCCGTTACACTGACGTCAAGTCCAGTAGGTGTAGATTTCATAGAGCCTGTGCATACTGACCGTTGACTTGCAGCGTCTTTACTAAACCCTCTGCTTCTTCCAGAGTGGCAACAGTTTATGTCAACAACGGGAGTTTAGGTTCTTTTAAGTCTCAGTTGTCTATGAATGTGTTCACAGTGAGTACTTCTACTGTCCTCAAAAGTGTCCAGTGAATACGAATGTACAAAAGGGAAATTTACTTTCCATTTTTTTCCCTCCATGTATTTGTTGTTGTTGGTTTTTTTTCCCTGAAAATGACTGGGCGGGGGGGTATATATACACACACACACACACACACAGGAAATTAAGCAATAAATACACGTATTATTATATAATTTGTATATTGTATTTGTTTTTGTTTTTTTACTTGTGAATTTTGTGGTTTGTAGAACTCAAAGTTCCTCTATGCAAAAGATGCACCATATGTGATTGACACATCTGAGATCGGATCTGAGGTGTTCATTGGCATTGAAGCAAAAGGACTGAGTAACAGGTGAGTTGCTCAAAAGAAAGGAATCTATAATCTGCATGAATACACAGATTCACAAAGTCTGTGTAAAAGAATCTCTTTTTAATGTTTGTAGATTCAAAGTAGTAATAACTAATTGCTGGGCAACACCTACTCCATATTCAACAGACAGGAAACGGTGGATTTTAATTCAGAACAGGTAAGGTTTTATCATCAGTTCAAACATATTAGGTTTCACTGTGATTCAATCCTGCTCACTGGGTAATATATTTGCTCTTGGTTCACAGCTGCTCTTTAGACAACACAGTCACCATATTTGAAAATGCCAAAGACAGTCGGTCCATGTTCAAGTTTAACTCATTCCGCTTCCAGCGGCTAGAGAAGGTTTCCACTGTGTGGCTCCACTGTGAGGTCCAAGTATGTGACGGGGATAAGCTATTTTGTCAACCGGTGAGTGTCAGTATCAATTTAATGCTGTTGTAGTTTCAAATAGATTTCTGGCTCCACTGAGACTCTTCTGAACTCTATCCAAGACACCATGTACATCAAGAAGCACTGAATCTGAACCTGATCCAAACGGAGGCATCCTGACCATGGAGTTTCAAGTCAGAGGTATATAACATTTTTACTTCTGCATAATTACAGTTTGATATTCAATAACATGTTTTTAAACCCTCTGTTAACAGCACAACACTCCTCTAGTTATATCCATCCTGCAGGTAAGTTTGAACTACCAATGCAGACACATGAATAATATTCATGTTTTTATATATTTATATTGGTTTTAAAGTACACCAGTTTTACAGCATTATGGCTGCTTTTATATTCATTAAAAAGTTTTTCAGATTTGTTATTTTTTTACATTTTTAATTATCTTATCAAAACTAAGTCACTTTTTGATATAATGCTAAGATTTCCTATGCTTATCCTTCTATTTTACAGGCCCATTTCTGTGTCTGCTGTCCATATTTCTACTGAATGACGTTTTAGAATACTTCAGTTGGTAATGGGGCCAGATATAGGTCATTCAGATGCAATGAATCATGCCTTTGCACACACAATTACATTCAAATACTTAAAAATAGACATGCATGCATGCATACACCCACACACAGCAAACATACGTGTCTCAGGGAGTGTATCGACACATTCCTTTCAATGTTCACTTGCAGTTTTTTACAGTTTTTATTTGTGTATTCCTTACATGAATATTGGTAGAACAATAAATAATCTCTGAAGCAGGTACTATCAATTGTTAATCTGTAGTTTAACAGGCAGAGACACATTCTTGCTTTTATCTAGCATTATACATGTAAAAATATTTTGAAATATTTTTAGTAATTAAATTCTTTTAAAAGATTTTGTCTTGACATTTTCTTCATTTATATTTTTAAAAATACATTTTTAAATAAAATTGTTTTTTTTGTGTGTGTGATAATGTCCTATATACAAGAGTGTATATAAAATCATGGTCAAACTAGATATCGGGTACAGTAAGTGTGTGCATTTCTGTCATTTTAGCCATGGCTGGGGTCCACTGGATTGCTCTTCTGTCTCCATCATTCATTGGGGTTGCTTTGGGTTTCTCCTGTTTAGATATGACAGGGCAAGACTGTCCATATACAGTGTGTCAGGCCTCCATATAGCACTTCCTTTTAATTAGCATGAACACCTCAAACTGTGAAATAAAAAGAACCATAAGTGTCTTGATACCTACATCTGTTCCTGATTTAGGACTTGCATTACAGTCCTGGCCAGTGGGTGGAAAACTGAATCCAGATTTGCTTATCAACCAGAAAGTTTTCTGTGTTCCCTTTCCCTAGAAAACACAACAGAGATATGATTAGATGCACAGACATGGCATGACAGTAGACACTGTTTATATACAAGTTTGACACCACTTTTTTTTGTTCAATATTAGAAATTATATTAATATCAATTTACGTCATAACATTTCTTTATTTTACATTGTTCACAATCTTAAAACATATAGTTTATTTTCAGGGGAAAAAAAATAGATTTTAGTGTGATCTTAGACTTTTGGAGCCCATCGTATAAATTTGTAATTATACCTTTATTTCAATATCGCCCCTCTCCTCCAGTTCAAAATTTCCTGTCTTTAAGAGAATATCAGCAGTGCTCTGGGAGACATGGATTCTCAGCGCTGAGAAGGATATCAGCAAGAATAAAGTGTTTCAAACATTTCAATAGATTATTGATTTTGTTGACTGATAAATATAGGTAAAATAACTTATAGCCAGTAAAAATTAGAAAAGTCCTTACGAAGACTGTTGCTCTCCATCCTAGAAGCCGTGTTCACTGTATCACCAAATAAACAGTAACGGGGCATTGTATTACCCACAACTCCAGCAACCACTGGGCCTGTATATGCAAAGGACAGAAGATTGAGAGTTTTTTGAGTATAATTTCTTATATATCTCTTACAACATATAGTCCACAATACACTTATAGTATGTACCATACCAGAATTGATCCCAATCCGTAAAGCCAATTTTTCATTAGGCAGATGCCTAATTTTGAACCTTTTGATGGCGGATAGGAAGTGGAGTGCCATAGTAGAGATCTCCTCAGCATGACGAGTACCATTACAGATAGGCAGACCACTGGCCACCATATATGCATCCCCTATTGTCTCCACCTACCAGAAACAAGTAAATGTAAATAAACTAGAAATACAATTTAATTTACAGAAATATATGCTCATTAAAACATTTATCAAGTATCAACAGCATTCATTAAGATCTTCATCTATTCATGTCACATTATGCTGCAAACCTGGCTATGTTTATTCACTCAGAATTTCTGAAGTAAATCATAAATAATGAGGAGCAAATACTTACACAGAATTTTGCATTCAGTCTGAATATTCTGACAACCATACCAGCAGAGCATGAACGGGCACAGTTGCTGTGTATTAAAGTGAGTATTGTTTCACTTACCTTGTAGACATCATATAGCTTAATGATCTCATCAAAAAGACTGTAGAGGTCGTTGAGGAGGGTGACCACCTCCAGAGCCGAGCTAACGGAGCACATGGTGGTGAAACCCACAATGTCAGAGAAGAAAATGGTCACCATGTCATAACTTGTGGGCTCCACTGGTTTCCCACACATGAGCTGATCAGCAATATACCTGTTAGGACACACTGCCATCAGCTGACCCATAACTGGTTTATGCGTTTTTATCAACACTGAGATTTTAGGTTAAAATGTATATGAATGTATGTGAGTCAATGTACGGAGTCCCTAAGGGGGCGTGGTGATGAAAGACAATATAAGATGAGAGAGGAAAAAAAAAAGTATTACGTACCCCCAAGATACTTTGCATCACTCGCAAAACTTCTATGGAAAAGATATAAGGTGACAGAAAAAAATTATATTTCGGTGCTTTTGCGAGAGAACGCAAATGTTTTGCATCGGGGATAGCAATATTTTTACAAGTTTCTTGGGGGAATGTAATACGTTTTGTATGCAAAAGTATTATGAGTTTTGCGAACAATGCAAAAGCTTTGGGATCGATCACAAAAGTTTTGTCAGCAAATGCAAAAGTTTTGCAAGCAAACACAATGTATCCTCCCATATCCTTTTTTTTAACCATCATCATGTTTTTTAGGGGCTCTGTAAAAATGTATATCTCAGGTCCTATAACTATTTTTTAGAGTCTTATAAAAAAAACATGTTAAGCATCTTTTCATTCTCAATAGTTTTACATGTCCTAACATTTTAAATGGTTCTGTGGTGTAATAAATTAATGTTTAAAAGAATAAATAATTGACAGGGTCTCCCAATTAATAATAGCTCATAAAACTACATGTATAGCAATAATACAATTTGAGAATGTTTTTAAAACATAAAATATATTTATATTCTCAAAAGTATTTCATGTCAACTACCCATTTAAACTATATAACCATCTAGTATGTAACTCTGCTTTGAATGCAATTTTTGCTATCTGATAAAAGAGTAATGAAAAATACATTTACAAAATGTCATTGTCCCAATGATACTATCAAGGTTTGTTTACTTTGGCAGCATGCTAGATAGAAGCTTATCAGCTCTGCACTTTTCTACTGTGAGCTGATTGGTTCTCTCCTCCACGACTTCTTCCAGATGACTGGCATATTTCTCCAGTTTGCTCACCATGTTGTCCAGGATGTTGGCATGGCTGGGAAATTGATAAAACGGCCCAGAGTAAAAAAAAAAGAATATATTTAGGAGTGTCAAGATCATTGGACAGACAGCTACATAAAACGTGCACCTTTCAGGACATGCCTGACGCAGTTGTCTCCTGATACTGGTGAATGGGGGTCTGTGGTCTGGGTTCTCACTCCAGCAGGCTTTTAGTAAAGGGATGAGACGTTCATCACAGATGTCAGCAGACAAGGTTGGTCTAAGGGGCTCGTCGCTCATGGGGGTCCTTAACTGCTTGATAATCTCTAATTAATAAAATACAAAAAAACTAAATCAAAACACACACACACATTCTAAGGCCAAACCTAAAGGGATAGTTCACCCAAAAATGAAAATTCTGTCATTATTTACTCACCCTCATGTCGTTCCAAACCAGTAAGACCTCCGTTCATCTTCAGAACACAAATTAAGATATTGTTGATGGAATCTGAGAGCTCTCTGACCCTCCCATAGACAGCAAGGGTCCTTACACGATCAAGGTCCAGAAATGTAGCAAGGACATCGGTAAAATAATCTATGTGAATCCATGTGACATCAGGGGTTCAACCGTAATTTTACGAAGCTACGAGAATACTTTTTGAGCACAAAAGAAAAAAAAAAAAGACTTTATTCACCAATTCATCTCCTCCGCATCACCCTAGCGTAAATTGCGTATGCTGTTTTGTGTCAGCTGTGCCACGCAGATATGCTGTTTACGTCGTTTACGCTTTGATTTGAACGAAAACAACGTACCCGCGTGGCACAGCTGACACATTTACGTTCAGTGGATACTCTCCAAAATGGCGCTAGGGTGGAGGAGGAGACGAATTGTTGAATAAAGTCTTTTTTTCTTTTGCGCTTAAAAAGTATTCTTGTAGCTTCGTAAAATTACGGTTGAACCCGATGTCACATGGATTATTTTACCGATGTCCTTGCTACATTTCTGGACCTTGATCGTGTAAGGACCCTTGCTGTCTATGGGAGGGTCAGAGAGCTCTCAGATTCCATAAACAATATCTTAATTTGTGTTCTGAAGATGAACGGAGGTCTTACTGGTTTGGAACAACATGAGGGTGAGTAATTAATGACAGAATTTTCATTTTTGGGTGAACTATCCCTTTCGTCCAATTGGTTAATCAAAATGGAAAATTGGTTGCCATGGTGACAACCAGACTGATATATGTTATCAGTGAAATACAACAACACAGTCATTACCTTTTGGTTCCAGATGAACATCGTGATACGGACCCACCTCTGTACTGTACATCAGCTCTCGCATGATTATGGCAAAACTAAAGACGTCTCCTTTCTGGGTCCGATTGAAAGGGTAGTACACCTCTCTCAAAAACTCAGGAGCAGTATAGTACATCTCTTCATAATTTGGATTCTCCAGTAGGATCAGTTTGTGTTTGGTACCATGTTTGAACTCCCACAGGCCAAAACCAGAGAGTTTGATCTGCAGCCTGCTGTCCACCAGACACATACTGGGCTTCAGATTTCCATGAGACTTCAGACTGCTCTTATGTATGTACTCCATGCCCTGTAAAGAACATACCACAATAAAAAGTCTTCTTCCAAATCAAGATTTTCCAAGTAGATATGCAAACTAGAAATCAAGATAATATGATGCACTAAACTAAAGGATATTACATTAAAACAACATACTCACATTAACAATGTCATAGGCAAAAGACAATCTGAACATCCAGTCCAGCTCAATTTCACTGTTTCTGAGAACATCCTGATGTTTTAAAAGCAGAATAATAAATATACTGAGAGTCCGATGATGTGGACACATATGTTGAAATCATTTCAGTAATAAATATGTTTAATATGTTTATACAGACTTTCAAATGGCTTTTCACAGTCTTTTAGAGGCAGCATAAATGCAGTACAACAGTTGGTCTTCTCTTTATATTGGACAACAATACTAAACAAAAAATGTGGTAACATAAAGTGCATCTTTAACTATACAATATGAAAAACCAGTCAGTAACTACACTAATAAAAGTCTCACAGTTAGTTGTGAGCTGTATGCGCTTAATTTATTAAAAAGTGCAATCTCATAACAGTAATTTGTTCAGGAATTGAATTATACCAGTTGGAATGTACATTTTTATTCTACTAAAAATAATAAGAATCATAATAATTTTTTTGTTTGACAACTGAGTTGCACTGCTTGTGCATTATGTTTTTGATGTACTATAAGAGACATAAGAGTGATAGAAGTGATCAGAGTATTTTAATATGCTGTTCTGTTGTAATTAACAAACAGCTTCCCTGGTTAATCAGAGAAACATTCCACATCAGTGGAAGAAAAGATGTGCAAGAGCCGATTCCTGTATTTTATTTTATTTTTTTAATTCATGAGCACTGAAGAAAGCATGGGCTGAAACGTCTGCTCTTTGGTCTGTTTTTAATACACTTTGTACTTTTGTCACTTTTTCACTTTTGCATATGGAAAATAAAAACTACATTTTTGAGAGACCTTTTTTGGTCTGATTGGGAAAAAAATTTCAGTGTGCGGACAAATTCAGCGACTTGTTGGACTAAAACTTATTTTTTTTATTGAAATGCTTTAATTGAAACACTATTACTGAAGAAAATTGGTGTCAAAACAATTTTCACTCAGAAATTGTTAGTAAATTTCACAGAAAAATGACAAAGAAATGGAAAGTAACAAATCGAATTAAACATAAAATTTATAAGTAGTAAAAGTGAAATAGTAATTTAATACTCCAATAATCTTTGTTGTATTTAGTGAAAGTGAAAGTGGCATGTAGCCAAGTATGGGGAATTCGTGGTCTGCATTTAACCCATCCAAATGCGCGCACACACACACACACACACACACACACACAGCAGTGAGTAGTGAACACACACACCACAAACACACACCCGGAGCAGTGGGCAGCCATTTTTGCTGCGGCGCCCGGGGAACAGTTGGGAGTTCGGTGCCTTGCTCAAGGGTCTCACCTCAGTCGTGGTATTGAGGGTGGAGGAGAATGCTGGTTATTCACTCCCCCCACCTACAATTCCTGCCGGTACCGAGACTCAAACCCGAGACCTTTGGGTTACAGGTCCAACTCCACGACTGCCCAAATGCCCAATTTACAACTTTGAGAAATCTTTTTTTTTACAGTGTACTGTACACGCACCTTCAAGCTTCCTTTCTGGCAGTACTGCATGACAATACAGACATCTGGAGGCTCGATACACACACCGAAGAACTGTACTAGGTTCTCGTGTTTCATTTCTTTCAGCTACAGCAGGAATAAGCACAAGCATTAGAGTATTAGCAAAGTATTGGCCTGTGACTTGCTGAGGTAAAACTGAATCTCTAAAAATATCAGGAATTTACCATGTTGAACTCTGCGATGATCGATGGTTTCTTGATATCAGTAAGTATTTGATTTTTCAAATACTTTATGCCCACCTCGTTTCCCTGCCCCATGAGCAAAGAGAGTGTGTTAGTTGAAATATTTGGGTTTAACATGCAAGGCATTATTTTCTAACATGTGATTCAGAATTTTTACCTGATAGAGTCCAATAGTAGTGTAGATGGCTTCTCTAGTACTACAGCTGTTGGTGGAGAGCATGGACGGAGAGCCACCACTACATTTGCTTGGTGTTGTGCTTACAGACAGTGTTTGCGTTCCCTGTAAAATCCACAATAATACTCTTTTTTTAATGCGTTAATGTACTGTCATTAAAATATGATGGAATTTGCATAGTATATATGCAGTACAGTATGTCTGCATGTGCGAGTAGATGTTTTAAAGGCATTTTTGGCACTTTTTACTTACCTTGCTAAAAAAAAAAAAAGACCAGCTCAGAGCTGTTTAGACCACTATGCTGCTCAAGGCTGGATTATGCTACATTCAGATTTGACCTCTACATTGATGCCACTGCTAGTTGGTTTGGTGCTGTATTAGACTATTATTGTTAAACAAAAAAGAATAAAGAATAAATAAATGAAAACATTTTTATTAACTGAAATAAGCATAAATAAAAAGATTGATACTAAACTTAATTACATGTTCACTGTAAAACTAAATAAAATAAAATAGAACATATTCAACATTTTCATTAATAAATTAAATCTGAATGTCCAAAATTACTAAACTAAAATAAAAACGAAGAGTAAAAAAAATAAAAATAAATAAATAATAATAATAATAAAAAAATAAATCAATTTAAATGAAATGACAAGTTCATCTTACTTTGGGCTCTCTGAGGATAGTTATGTCGCTGTAGTTGATAAGCCACCAGTTGGACTCATCCAGGCGTGACTGTAGACGGGTCTTCTGTAGAGTCAACAAAGTGATCAAAGCCACTGCTGCCACTCCTAACACAGGCAAAGCCACCAGCAGAACCAGCAGAGATATCTCTGGAATCAAGTGACATCATGTGATGTAATTTCAAATACATAAAAAGAAGACTGTACTTATGTGTATAGAAATCTAGCAAAATCTAGAATTTAGCAATGTCCATTTACCATTGTCTAACCATTCACAGAGCTCATTATCAAGACCACAGGGCGGATTATCTAGTGGAGGTTTTCCATTTTGCCAAACAATGTTAGAAAACCTTGATGTGGGTCTGCAAAACAGGTATTTTTGATATAGCATAAGTCAGAGTTTCAGCACTGAATATCAGTAATGCTAACATATGCAATATTTTGGTCTTACTTGATCGTTTTCGAATTGCTGTCAAAGTCCAAAACAGACACAAATTTTGTGACAGTTTCTGTTTGTTGTAGGTCATATACTGAATAGTCAAGCTTCCTCTCTCCATATTCGTCAAAGTGAACCAGACCTGAAGCCCCTGTTGAAAAAAACAACACAAACAAACATTTTGGTTATTTGCAATCAATAGGAAAAATACAAATGTATATAAGACAAAATTACCATAAAACCTAATGTTGGCCCTGTCCCTGAGCTTCTGGAGAATCTCTCGTCCATGACGGATGTCTTTACCATTTTTGAAGGCTTCTTTAAGGCCCATGGCATAAAGTAGAACAGCGTCATGTAAATAGGCAGCGTAGGAGCTGACCTAAAACATCAAATAGATAATATAAAATGTATTAAAAGTTGATCAAATTTTAAGGGTCACAATTTTTTTTTTTTTCCATAAAATATTCTCACCTCTTTTTCTGAGGACAGGTTGCTGTAAAAAGGTGCCCCTTTTAATCTCTCATAAGCCTGTTTGAAGAAGTCATAGTAGTCATACCCTTCATAGGACTTCTGAGCAAGTACAAAAACCATGTCAAAAGCCTTCAGCACTGTTGTTTTATTTGCATCACCAACAGTCTTCCACAGGTTATCCTAATGAGGTAAAAGGTGAGAGTAGGTATCTGTTTAGGTAAATAAGAATTGTCACAGTAGTAATCTGATTCAGTTCAAATACTTACACATATCCACAAATGTCCACTAACTCAATACATGTCTGAATTACATACGTTGTTTTATTAATTACAGTGACATCGGCTGTGTCCGACAGCTTAAGCAGCTGATTTGTTGCCTCGCTGCCCTATCAGGTAATGACTTTGCAGGCAGTGTTTGCACACAAAGTTACCTCCCAAAACTGATTTCGGATGGGCTTCTGAGGCAGCATAACAGTGTAAATCTTAATAGAGAGAGATAACTGAGCGCATATTTAATTACTACAATTCTAATTTCTGTCTAGAAAAATGACATCAAAAGTGGAAAAAGTTGGACATCAAAAGTGGAAAAATGTACATTTACACACAAACTGACCATTGACCGTGTAGATGGCATCTTTATTTTTTTCAGCTCAGTTGTCAGGGAATTGAATATACAGGATTGTGGCAGAGAAGGATACATCTGTGCTGACCTTTTTTTGTTTTGTTTACAAAAAGAATACACCAAAAAGGCATGTATCTCTAACTAGATATATAAAATACAGCAATGAATTGTAATGATATTTAGCATTTATCCATTTTTTTATTTGAAACCTTTAGAGAATATTTTTGCCATAATTGAAGCATTATATGTTATTCAGTTACTCACCACTCTGCCACTGACCTCAAACTGCTGAACCAGAAGGAAAACATACTTTCCATTCATTAGGCCTTGTTTCTGTGCTTCTATCATCAGAGACGTGGTGTCTTCAGCATTAGCGAGCACAACAACCACTAGAATGAGCAGAATAACACTAACATTTTATAATCTCATAGAAACATTATTTAGGCTTAAGACTTACATGTTACGCATATAGTATGCAGAAGCTGTACATTGTTATCACGCAAGAGATTTCAGAACCTATTTGCAATCAAAGGACTGCCCAACATATCCTGCACTATAGGGAATAGGGCTTGAAAACAATGCACATTTATCAGGGACTTTGATATTATAACAGTTAAAATGCAGATTAAGTTCACTCATCTTATGCCAACTAACAGCTTCAAGAGGAACAAGCTATGAGGGCATAAGGGCAAGATACATTTGTGATCTTACACGTTTTAGGTGTAAACTCCACCCAGATATTGTAAAACCTGAAAGATAAGTACTACTTATTGGCTCACCTCTTGCAACTTTAGAGATGATCTGCAAGTTTCTCTGTGCCAGTTTTGGGTCACTGGTATCAAACTTTATGCCAGCTGCCAATGTTACTTTTGCCCTGAGTTGTTGTTCCACAGACTTCCAAAAAGCATCAACAGTGTCCCATGTGTTTCTATCTGCACCGCCTCCGATCATACCAACATTCTTCCATCCGAAGAATTCCAGTGTTTTAAGCAGGATTTCTCCAACCCTTTTAAGTGGAGGTACAATTTTTATATAGGTGTCATACACAAGAATGTTATCCATTTTTGGTGTCTGGCCAACAAAACCAAACATGGGAATGTTCCATGTGGATGCTATGAGCCCTGTGACCTGAAGGACATAAGCAAAAACTATTAATCTATTCAAAATGTGTATATATTTTAGAATTGTATATAATTATTTATATGTGCAGTGTGCAGATTTGATCATTTCAAGGAATGGACTATTTTAAAAGAATTTTGTCTGTTTTAAGGAATTATAAAACATCTGGTAAAATATTTAATACCAATATTAATACATCTTTAATATTAATTAATAAAATATTTAATATTAATATTACTTAATATTTGCAATTTTTTAATGAATGAAAATGAGAGAACGCAAAACGACTGCGAGTGAATGCAAAGTTTCTCTTAGAAATGCAAAACTTTTGTGAATGTACAACCATTGAAATATATGCTATATTTTTATTCTCATCCTGTGCTTTTCCATTATGTCCCCTAATGGGCTCCTAAATGTAACTCTATTAAAATAATGGTTCACTCAGAAATTAAAATTCTGTCATCATACTCACTCTCCACTTGTTCCATTTTTTCCATACTATGGAAGTCAATGGAATTACCAACATTCTTCCAAATATCTTTTGTGTTGAACAGCTGAAATGAATTCATACAGGTTTGAAACAACTTGAGGGTGAGTAAATGATGACGGAACTTTAATTTTGGGTGAACTATCCCTTTAAGTGACTTCTTCATGATTTATTGATGTATCGCCAAAAACTAATCGCAGTGGAAAGCGCGCGATATTGTGAATGTGATGGTTATTTAAGCTACTTCTGTTAATGAGCGTATTTAGCGATATATGAAAATACTAATACATTTTAACATTTAGTAGCCTACTTAACGTTTGAAAACACTGTTGAAACATTGTTATAAAAAAATTTAGCTACTTGCGGGTGGGGTCTCAGTAGGCTAAGTCTTAATTAGCCATCCTATCCCCGTAAATCTTACTCAGATTAAAAACTTAATAATAATAATACTTTACTGTTATCAAAACAATACACTTACTTCAGCCTCCTCAGGACAGGGTGGACCAAATAGCGCTGATACATTTTGTTTCATTACTTGATCGATGAATCCCTGAAGTGAAAATTTTGCGTTACAGTCTGTGTCCGTGTATACGAAGTCAAAGGTGAAATTTCCACTCAGAGATGTATTTGCGTTGATCTTGTCTATGGCAATCTGCATTGCAGACCCCAACCTAAGCAAACTGAAAGGGTAGGAAATGTTCCGAGGAGCTTGGAGGCCAACCGTAAGCTTATACTGGGTTGCTTTGTTGCAAATAACAGAGTTTGTAAGAGCTGATAAAGAAACAAAAAGCAGCACCCACCATCGTGAGGCTCCACTTATGACAAAATCTAATCCTCCTGACATCCTACCTGCATAAAACTCACTCACATTGATCGGCTTTCAGACATACAGGGGGATTTAAATACTCTTACCTTCCCTGGGGAAATTAATTCCAATCAAGGGGTTTCTCTGAAGAAAGAGTACTTAGCACCTGTCTGTAGTGTACGTTTTGCACGTTCTCAGCCAATTTTCACTAGCATGACCATAAGAAATTCAGGCTCACAAATCATGCTGGGATAACATGGATCAATAGGTTTTAAACAAACTTGTTGAAGTTCATGCCAGCTCAAGTTCTGCTGCATATAAAGCAACAAAAATGTAAGAAAAATGGCTATACACTGTATATATACTGTACACACACACACACACATACACATACACATACACTGTATATATATATATATATATATATATATATATATATATATGGCATTTTATATGATAACTTTTAATTAATAATAATTCATGATGTATAATATATTTATAAATTTTAATTATAATTTAATTAATTAAATATTAAAATTGTTAACAAATTTTAAGCATTAACAAGTCAAAATTTGCATATTTAAATCACACACACACACACACACATATATAATTTATATTACACACACATATATAATTTATATTAAAATTAAAATGGTACAATTTTAACATGATGAAAACACATATGTATGTAGATCTGTATTTTTGTGTGTATGTATCACTTCAAGTTTGACCTAAATTGACCAAATCCACAGAGGCCTTGACAGCTCTCATTCTTTTAATTTCATTGTCTATTATCAGAACAGATTACAAAATCCAAAGGTGCTCACATCTTATCTGTCATTACAGTCAAATGTCAAAGTTCAGCTGGGATGTCCTTCCTAAACTGCTGTGATAATGATGCTGAGACAAATGAGGTTAGAAAACAGTGTGCGTTCGTAAGATCATGTGTCATGCTTAACTGAGGCGGCTAATAGGAGGTGTGACATGAGTAGCCTAATGCTGTTCTCTTGCTAACAAGGGTTTTAGGGTCCCAGTGGCCTACCTGATAGTCACTTTAAGCTGAGAAGCTGTAAATGATGGGCTGAATCAGCAAAATGTCACTGCAAACCACCAGAGTAATATGTAAACATGATGAAAACCTGAGTATTTGAGTGGGAGCAACTTTCAATCCAGCTTTAACACTGCATGCAATTCAATGTCACACTGACCAGCAAAGGCAGATGTCATAGTCCACTTTTCATACTAGCACTGTGTAGTTTCACATTTGTATGTTTTTAGCATGCAGACATTAAAGCACAAACTTGTGAATCTTGTGCAACACACATTTACTTTACAGGATTTAGCTGTATAGCCATGATTCTGTTTATGTTCAGTCATTTGTATTATCAGGGAACAGATAGCAGCAATTGGTTCAAAGGTCACTCATGTGCTTGTTTTATTGGACCTGAGACCATGCCTTCCTTCTCAGTCTTCTTGTGGCTTCAGCAAACCTATGCAAAGGACTGCCTCGCGGGACTTTTTCTTCCAGTTCCATCACCTGACGGACATACCGGACTCCTGCAGGTTATCCAGGTACTTGCTTCTAAAAATCTTTATTTGTTTAATTGCATATCCATATACCAATACATATAAAACATAACATTAGGCATAACACTAAGCAGTTAAATGATGATTATGGTGTGCTGATATAAATGTGCATTTATTGCTATGGATGTTTAAAACAAAAACTGCATGATGCAGATGATTTTTTAAATTAAAAAACAGGACTATGTTTTGCAAACAAAAAGGCCTTGTGTCCATAGAGGAAGTTGCATTCGTAAATCTTTTCTTAAATAACTTGATTTCTCAGAGAAAGTTTAAGTTTCCTTTATTAAAATGATCTTGTCATTGTGACTTGGGTCAGATGTTTTGAACAATGAGATGTTCTGATCAATAAATAAAATTACGCTTAATATATTAACATAGGTGTGAGTCTTTAAGCTATGCTCAAATATATGCATAAAATGTATTATAAAAGAACATTTCTTACTACTTAGAAAGGGTAGTGGATGCTCTGGAGGCGGAAAAGGGTTATAAAACCTTTGCTAGACTTTGGCCTCCATAAATGCATGGCTGGGTAGATAATGTAATCAAATCCAATAGCATTTATAATAGCCATGTGTGCAATACTGGAGATCATGTGGAACAGCAACAGGTGTTGAACGATAAAACCGGTATCACTGGAGAATGTTAAGAAGGAATTTCACTGCGAAAAAAAGCTTAATTTTGAGACATATTTTTCTTAATTGGAATTGTGCTCTTTAACCTTTGAATGAACTTATGCACTCTAACCTTCACCCCCAAAGGTCATGATATTTGATATTTGTCTTCATCAATACCTTCTAATCAGTGCAGCGTCAAAACAACACTAATGTGATTACAGGGACCTTGAACTTCCTGTTTATTCGCCTATATAGATATGACCACATAAAAGTAAATTAAAATACTATGTTATGTATGAAACTGACCCTTCATGTTATTCTAGATTTTTTTTCAATATTGTTTACTTTTTTTTTAGCAACTTCAGCAGATCCTGTACATTATGGAATTCTTGTTTGAGTTCCTGTTTACCCCGCTGTCCACTTCAGGACTGGTGTTTCTGTTTAGTCTCGCAGCTGTAGCTCTGGTCCATCTCAACACCAGGCCAAAACCACTGCAGCCACCCACAGACCTCAACCGACAGACTGTGGGTGTAGCGGTGAGTGTGATCTTTTGTCAGCTGTACGCAATATAATTTATTATGGTATAAATCAATCATTTGTCTTCTTAAAATGTCTTGTGAGTGATTTAGTCGGAATGTCCAGTTTTGTGAATAAATCTGCACATGCAAAAGTACTTAAGGAATTAGCATTGTGTTGTGACTTTTTAATAAGATCAGCGTTTGGAATGTGCACTGAAACCCAACAGAAAAACCAAAAAAGTATGAATAACTGTTCATGTAAGATACAAAGGTAGCAAAAGTATAAATTTGGTTAAACATAAATAAAATATAAACAATAAATAAAAACATTTGAAGGCTACTGATATGGCTGGTGCCCTCATATGAAAAATACAGTATATACAGTAATATTGTGCAATACTCTTACAATTCAAAATAACTGTTTTCTATTTCAATATATTTTAAAAGTAATTTATTCCTGTGATGGTAAGAGCTGAATTTGCAGCAGTTTTTACTCCAGTCTTCAATGTCAAATAGTCCTTCAAAAATCATTATAATATGCTGATTTCTTGATGCTTAAGAAACATTTATTATTATTATTATTAATGTTGAAAGCGGTTGTTCTGCTCAATATTTTTGTGAAAACCATGATACATTTTTTTTTCAAAAGAACAGCATTAAAAATATATATGTAGAATTTTTTGTGACAATGTAAAAGAATTTACTGTCACTTTAGTCAGTTTAATGCATCCTTGCTGAGTAGAAGTATTACCGTAATTTCTTTCAAAAGAAAAATCTTACTGACCCCAAACTTTTGAATGGTAGTGTGTATACTGTACAATGTGTGTATATCACTTCATGGTGTTCTTGTGCATGATTTTTTATGGTTCTAAATGTCTTTTAGCACTTCCGTGGTTTAATATTACTGGCAAATATTTATTTACAGGGTGGTGCTAGAAAAACAACACTCTTGAAAGATGACAACTTGATCTCGTACTTATATGAGGATGCCAAAACTCTATATGATGTTTTTCAAAGAGGACTACGTGTCTCAGGTGAGAGGTCATGAGGTCAAAATTTACAGTAACACGGAATGCTGACATTCATTTGAAATGAAATCAAGTCCTATTTTCATGCTAGCTATGTTAGTTGACATCTCTGGTGCATCTAATCTTTAGTCACACATGATTAGTCTGTGAGATATTTCATCTGTACCGTGCAGGAAATGGACCGTGCTTGGGGTACAGGAAGAAGGGACAACTTTATCAATGGCTTAAATACAAACAGGTATTTGTACCAACCACAAACATAATTTTGAGCTCAAAAGTGAGGACAGCTGAGGTCTTTGTTTCAGTGCTTGCCTCTGATTGTCTCAGGTTTCAGACAGAGCTGAATTCTTGGGGTCCGGAATTATCCATCGCGGTCAGAAGCCATCGCAAGATTCATTTATTGGTATCTTCGCCCAGAACCGGCCAGAGGTGACATAATAAGCCTAAATGTCAATCAAAATCGATACTGATATATCAGTCTTATTTTCCCACTAAAAATATCTAAACATCCTTTAAACAAGATAAAAATGGCTGAAAATATTAAGGCTTGTTAATTTTTCTTACTCAATTTAGATTTTTTTTCTTCCTGTTTTAAGCATAGATATAATAGAATTTAGTGCTATTTATGCATTAAACAAATACAAAACATACAGTATGTGGCAAATTAAATATATCCTAATGCACTAGTGATGATCCAGTGTACTGTACATATACTAACCTCTCTTCCCTCTTTTCAGTGGATTATCGCTGAACTGGCCTGCTATACCTATTCCATGGTGGCAGTGCCTCTTTACGACACCTTGGGACCTGAGGCTCTTGTGTTCATCATTAATCGAGGTACTTAAGCCTGCTTGCTTGCATGCTTCATTAGAGGTGTTGGTCAGAGCAGCTTTAGAGATCACACCTGCTGAACTCGGCTGACTTATAATCCTTCGGAAGATGACGACTTTATTGTTTTAGTGACCTCAGTGACCTTGCTACTTCTACCTCCAGAGTTCAAGCTGCTTTGCTTACTTTCACATAATCATATAACTATTTTTCTATTTCTCTAACTAATGACTGATATTATAATTAAAGGTGAAGTGTGTCATTTTTTGATGTTGAAATACTTCTCCTATGGCAGTTTAATATGCAGAGACAACTACTGTAAGCCATTCTTAGGTTAATTTTGTGAAAATACTGAGGCTCCGTGGAGCAGAGCTATTGAAACATTGCCGTGTTTGTTTCAATGATCCGACACGTCAGCTTCTGGCTCAGCCAATGAGATGAGTTTGGGGTGGGACTATATGTTTAAAGGAAGGTTGGGGATGTTTGGGGAAACCTGCTTGAAAACATTTCGAGCTCCGTTTGGTGACACTAGTTGCAAATTACACACATCATCTTTAATTTAATCATTAATTAGGATATTGCTATATTATTGCTGCATGCAGTATACATTTCCATTCAAAGGTTTGGGGTGGGTAGTATATTTTAATGTTTTTGAAAGGAGTCTCTTATGCTCACCAAGGCTTTATGTATTTGATGGAAAATACAGTAATATTGTGAAATATTATCACAATTTAAAATAAATATTTTCCTTTTTTTAAATATCTTTTAAAGTGCAATTTATTCCTGCGGTGGCAACTAGAGCCCCAGATCCTTCAGAAATCATTCTAATATAGTGATTTGGTGCTCAAGAAACATTTCTCGTATTCATCAATGTTGAAAACAGTGCTGTTACTGTTTTTCAGGATTATTTGATGAATAGAAAGTTTAAAAGAATGGAATTGGTTTGAATTAGAAATATTTTTAACATTATAAATATCTTTACTGTCACTTAATTAACCTTGTTGACTCCAGACTTTTGAACAGTAGTGTAATAATATCTTTACCTTTATGCTTACCATATAACTTCCTCATTTAACATATTTAATTTAAGGTATTATTTAGTGTTAATACCACAGTGATTTTGTGCTACATCTTATTGGACCTTTATAAGCACTTTATTTATCTGTGCAGCAAAGATATCCACAGTGATATGTGATAAGCAGGATAAGGCAGAAACGCTGCTGGATAACTGTGAGAAAAACCTCACACCTGTCTTGAAAACCATCATTCTCATGGACCCCTATGATTCTGCATTGATTGATAGAGGCTCTAAGAGTGGTGTGGAAATCCTGTCCCTGAAAGATGTAGAGGTACACTGACAGCGCTATATGATAAGTAATAAATAATAAAACAATAATACAAAATATTAAAGGCTCTGATATCTTTCAAAGTTGCAGAACAGAATATATATTTAAAAACATCTGCATGCTTTTTTTAGGCCTTGGGAAAGAACAACCATCACAGGCCTGTTGTGAGTAATTGGTTAATTATGAATTGCAATGTTTTTTAGCAAATAGTATTTGACAAACTCAGTGCGCCTTGATTTTTTTTCCAGCCACCAAAACCAGAGGACCTAAGTATTATTTGCTTTACCAGTGGAACCACAGGTAAGTGTGATGTAATCTATTCTATTCTGCTTCAAGACCACAAAAAAACTGCAGGCCACATTTATATCTGTGAAGCCAATGCTGCTCCACCTCAAGTGAATTCTGTGGTGTGTTCTATGTGTAGAAGCTTTAATTGGGAATTCTCTGCTTCAGGGGATCCAAAGGGAGCCATGCTGACCCATGAAAATGTGGTTGCAGATGCAGCCGGCGTGGTTAAGACCTTTGAGGTGCTGTATGTGTGATGGCTACATGATTTTTACAAAGTCTCTATGGGTGTGTAGAATTTTAATGTTGGATGCCAAACCGATGTTTCTTCAGAGCGTCTTTGTGCCCGTTCCATCCGACGTGTCCATCTCGTTTTTGCCGCTGGCGCACATGTTTGAAAGAGTTGTACAGGTAAGCCGCTTTTTCATGTCCGATGCTCACCATCATCTTTAATGAAACATTGCTGAAGGCCTTTCAAATTTTCAGTGTCATGTACTAGAATCTTTTATAAATCACATTTCTTTTACAGAAGAAGAACACTGACTGAAGTCATGCTTGCTTGTTCTTATTTATGTGTATCAGACAGTGCTGTACAGTGTCGGGGGAAGAGTCGGGTTTTTCCAAGGTGATATCAGACTTCTTCCAGACGACATGAAAGCCCTGCAGCCTACTGTATTCCCAGTGGTTCCTCGTCTTCTGAATCGTGTTTACGACAAGGTATGAAACTACACACACAGTCACTGTTGGGGCCGTTGCCTAATTCACATGGCTTGTTGTCATTTTTTATAGATGGGCCTCTATGCATTCTCTCAATAGTGTGTGTATGTAATGATAAAGGTAAGACTTAGACAAGATTTTTTATATTTTATATTTTGTTTATATACAACAAGCAATGTTCTCTCTAGAATGAATGCGGAATAGCAACACTTTCAGTCTGTCAGGGTTTTGTAGCATTAGTTGTGGAGAATTTTTAGTGACGTTTTCTGCAGCTCACATTACGCCAGTTGGCAGCGACAAGTGATTGTCAAGTGACTTATCATTTAATATATTTATTCAACCTATTAGTTCATCAGGAATGAAACTAGTAATTTTTATTTTTTTTTTACAAGTGAGTCATTGAATTGTTCATTCAACCGATTTTTTCAAAAACTGTGATTTATTCAAGGATAAGACACCACTATGGTGCTTGCGCTGATGCTTGATGGTTGATTATGCTGTGCCTGGGAATAACTGGGAATATTTTTGTCTAAATCAAGTTATTTAATTTTAACTTCTTGTTTATTATAGTTTATAATTATCTGTATCAGCACAGCTGTGATTACCTTGCGGTACTCAGATTAGTGGGCGGAGATACAAAGCATAACACAGTAGTAATATAAACCAACCAATCAACAAAATGTTCTGTAGCTCATCATTTGTCACAGTGTCAAAACTCAGAATTATATTAAAGAGGTTTGATTCACATCCATAGCACAAACATGTGGGATGAGTTACCCACCAATGTTTAACACTTACGAGTTTGTTAAATATGCATTTACACACAGAGCACCAACAAATAGCTCTATATGCCTTTTATTGTTCGCTTTCTGCTGCCTTCCAGGTTCATAGTGGAGCTCAGACTCCATTTAAGAAATGGCTTCTGAACTTTGCCATTGAGAAGAAATGTGCAGAGGTCAAGCAGGGCATTATCAGGAATGACAGCATATGGGACAAACTTATCTTTCACAAAGTGCAGGTATCCCCAACATGGGAGGGTTTTTGAACTTGTTGGGGAAGAGTGGTGCTCCTGTGAGGAATGGTTCTGGAAAAGTTTTGAATTGTCTTCTGCAGGAATCTCTGGGGGGCCGCGTGAGGGTGATGGTGACGGGGGCTGCTCCCATTTCTCCAACTGTGCTCACTTTTCTCCGGGCAAGCCTCGGGTGCCAGGTAAGGAATGAAGAAATGGGAGTATAACACCAAAATTGATGAAATATATTGCTTCTGTTTTGGCTTATAAAAGACAATGTGATGCAGTGGTGCTTTACTGTGTACTTAATAAACATGCCCACTGTCAAAGCAGGGTGTGTATGTATGTGTATTGATCTGGTGTCACAGTGACCCAGTGCTGACCCCTTTATCACTGGCCTGCTTCCAGATATTCGAGGCATATGGCCAAACAGAGTGCACTGCGGCCTGCTCTTTCACCATACCGGGAGACTGGCATACTAGTGGGTTCCTGTAACTGAAAATCATGTTTTGTGTGTGTGTGTGTGTGTGTGTGTGTGAAACAACACATAGCACTGACTTATTTCATATACTGTTGATTTCAGGTCATGTTGGAGTTCCTATTCCATGTAATATTGTCAAACTTGTTGATGTGGAGGAAATGAATTACTTTGCATCCAACGGTGAAGGAGAGGTAATGGAACATCATTTTCTAAACCATATACCAAAATGTCATTGAAACGTCTTATAGCTTTGGTGTTTCATTTTAGGTTTGTGTCAAAGGGAAGAATGTGTTTTGTGGATATCTCAATGACCCAGAAAAGACAGCAGAGGCTTTGGACAAAGATGGATGGCTGCACACTGGAGATATCGGCAAATGGCTGCCTGTGAGATCCCTTGTGTATAATGAAATATGACAATATTTTACATTTACATTTGAATTCATTTACTAACTCTGTCTTTAATAATGCACCTTAGAAGGAAGGAGATGTGTAGGCATATCGTGTTGTGATATCAGCAGGCAGCCAAGGACCCAAAATCACAAAACTCAATGCTGAATAAAATACGTGCATGATCTTTAGCTCCAAAATGAGGAAGAGGCTTAATATTCTTGTTTAAATAATATAATGGTAATAAACTCCAAGAAACAAGCTCATGACCCTGTTTTCCCCAAAATACATTAATATATCGTACACTACCATGTACTAAAGACATTTATGATGTTTCAAAATATCTCTATAAGATTTCATGTTTTCCACAAAATATTAAGCACCACAACTGTTTTCAAGTGTGATAATGTTTCTTGAGCACCAAATCATCATATTAGAATGATTTCTGAAGGATCATATGACACTGAAGACTGGAGTAATGGCTGCAGAAATTTCAGCTTTGCCATCACAGGAATAAATGACATTTTAAAATATATACAAATAGAAAACATTTAGTTTAAATTCACATTATTACAGTATTTTTGATCAAATAAATGCAGCCTTAGTGAGCATAAGAGACGTCTTTGAAAAACATTTAAAAAATCATGACAAAATCGAGACCTCAAATTAATATGGTGGTGTATTTGTAAGAAATAGAGTAAAAGGTAACAGTTATGTTTATGGAAGTTATATTTTGTTCAATTTACCAGAGTGGAGTGCTGAAGATCATCGACAGGAAGAAAAACATCTTCAAACTGGCTCAAGGTGAATACATTGCACCAGAAAAGATTGAAAACGTTTACATTCGGAGCTCTCCAGTCGCCCAAGTGTTTGTGCATGGTGACAGTTTACAGGTGAAATTAATATGAATTCCTTGCTATTTCTGATGATAAAAATTCTGGTTTTACATTTTGAAGTTTATTATTATGTAGCCTAATACAATTGAATGCGTCCAGTTCTCTTTGGTGGCCATAGTGGTGCCAGACCCTGAAGTATTGCCAGGTTTTGCAGAAATACTGGGAGTGAAAGGTTCACTAGAGGAGCTTTGTAAAAACCAGGTACGCTGTATTTACATACTTTACCTTCGAAAATACGGGCATGCAGCCCTTATGAAAAAATTCACTCTGAAAGATGTCTGCTAGTTTACTTGTGTGACATTTACAAAATAGTTACGTATTAAGTTTTGCTCAATAATCTTCATTATTTTGTAGGAAATAAAGAAAGCAATCATCTCTGACCTCAACAAGCTGGGGCGTGCAGCAGGGCTGAAGTCATTTGAACAAGTAAGCACTTTTATGATCCAATAGGCTATTATTAGCATATATTACTGTTAAAGGAATAGTTCTCCCAAAAATGAAAATCTGCTGAAAATGGATCCTTGGCAGTGAATGAGTGCTGTCAGCAGTCCAAACAACTGATAAAAACTTCACAATAATCCACAACTCCATTTGATCAATTAATGTCTTGCGAAGCAAAAAGCTACGTTTTTGTAATCCATCAAGACTGAAGATATATGCACAGATCAAGCACTGTTTACAAGTGAAAACAGTCCAAAATGATTATGAACAAATAAGTCGTTGGATTTTGATGCATTGTGTGGTTTTCTTTTCATTTAATTGAACGTCTAATATAGTTATGTTCTCTTTTCAAGGTAAAAGACCTGTTCCTGCATCCCGACATGTTCACTATAGAAAACGGTCTCCTCACTCCAACACTGAAAGCCAAACGGGCAGATCTCACTAAATTCTTTAAAGTTCAGATCGAGAGTCTTTATGCTAACATGTAGTGCATTAAAAGAATGCTGAGGATAGCCTGCATTGTGACCATGTATTTATGAGTGCTGTTTGTGTTGTGATGTTTTTCTATATTTGCTCAAAGATTAAATATTTTGTAAGCACTGTATCAGCCTTAAATGCATGTATTAATCTGTGCCCAAGAGACTCTCATTGTCAGTCAAAAAGACATATGCTTCGTCTGGATATATTATTATAAAACACATGTACGAACAGCCTTAAAAGATTTAATGAATACCAAAGAATGTTACATTTTTTTTTTCCAAGGACGAAAATGTGAAACATTAATGTCAATGTCAATACATCAATTAAATAAACAATTATATTTACATATAGGTGCTCTGTGGAGTAGAAACTAATTTTGTGGTTTGTTTTCCATTAAAAATACGAAGAAAATATAATTACGAAATTACTATACAGATCACGGTTGTTTATTTGTCTCTGAAAACTTCAGCGAGGTTGACATCAGTTTTACAAAAAAGTAAGCCATCAGAAATAAAACAGAATTGTTGTTTCAATTATATAAACAATTCAGACAATTTGCATGACAAAGACCTTGTTACAACTGGAAAAAAGGCTTTGCATAATCAGTGTGGGCATCAATAAACAAGAGAGAGCAAACGAGTAAGAGAAAGGCAAGAAGAAGAAATAAGTTTCAAGTAGACATCTTAATAACCCCCTTTAAAGAATATGCTGCTCTATGCATGCCCCAATCCCATTTTAATAAAACCCCTTTTTCTTTCTCATTTGCCAGTTTCTCTGGCAGCTGTTCTTTGGAAATGAAATGTTATTAAGTTATGCAAGTTAATAACTTTGGGGCGTCTGTCAGTATCAGTTTGCTTCAACACTTAGCGCTGGTGCCATTGAACAGCTTTACAAAAGAATCAGAAAGAAATTTGCATCTCAGCAGGGTTCAGGCCCTAATATTAGGTCCTCTGTTCAAAGCGAGCTGTGAAATATATATAATTCTGTATCATTGCTGTTTCTTTTCTTCACTTGCCGAATTATTCGCCGAGTCATAATGACACTTCTCAACACATCGCCGTGGAAACCATCCTCTAATTCGAACTCCAGCTATAGAAAGAGATATGATTTAAAACATCAAACTCATGAAACTTTTTAATTACTGAATTTGATCATATAACATGTTGAAAACTTTACCATTAGCCTGTTCCTCATTCAAAACTTTGTCTCCATACATCCACCACCTGTTAATTAAAAAGAAATTTTTTTTTATCCCTAAACATCAGTACCTAAACATTTTTTTATTGCTGTTCAAATGTTTGGGGTCAGTAAGATTTAAAAAAAAAAATGCTTTATGCTCATCAAGTTTGCATTTATTTGATCAAAAATACAGTAAACACAGTAATATTTTGAAATATTATCACAATTTAAGATAACTTTTTTCTATTTTAATATATTGTAATTTTTTTTTCAATTTATTCCTGTGATGGCAAAGCTGAATTTTTTAGCAGTCATAACTCCATGATTTCTGATCCTTCAGAAATCATTCTAATATGCTGATTTCCTGCTTAAGAAACATATTTTATTATTATCGAGAAAAAAAATAAATTTTTGTGGAAACAGCGATACATTTTTTAGGATTCATTGATAAATAGAAAGTTCAAAATAACAGCATTTATTTGAAATATAATTTTTTGTAACATTATAAATGTCTTTACTGTTACTTTTGATCAATTGAATGCATCCTTGATGAATAAAATAATTAATTTTGTTAGAAACAAGTCTTACTGAGTGACCCCAAACATTATATTATATTATATACTAAAAGAGACGGCTCACTTTGTTCCTCTTGTAGCAAAGATGGTCTCCCCCTTTGTGAGTTTGATCCTGGGTTCCTCTGTACAAGGTGTTCTAAAGAAAGTGTTTAGTCCCTTTCCCAACGGGCAACAAGCGCCATTGTAGTCCTCCACCACTCTGTACTCTACCTGTTTAAATAGAGGGTCACCATTGTGTCAGTCCTTAAGTAAATTCTGCCCTCTAGTGTTTAAAAGTGATTATGGCAATACTCACACTCCTCTGACGTTTATCATGTTTTTGCTTCAGCTGCTCAATCTGAATAAAGAGCAACCAAAAATATCATTACAAACTGTGCTATAGAGCTGTATTAGACTGAAATATAATACCTAAAGAATGATCTGTTATACGTATTATGTTGAGTACATACGGTTAGAGTGTACTGGTTACACTTCTCATGCACAGGCCATTCGTTTCCATCTCCTATGGGGGTCCCGGACCAGGTGAACACCTGCTTGAAGTTCTCCCATCGACTGCCCAGATCATAGGGGAAGATGAAGTCTTCACCTGTTTGATAGTACTGGATTCTGTCTTTGGCCTGGGAACACAGAGATTCTTGCTTTAATGTAATAAACCCCACATGACTTACTGAATTCAGAGGTGGTCTTTTGTTCTATGCTTCCATAAGGTCTCATCTAGCCACAAAGACCCAATAAATACATGATTTGAATTTTTACACAGTACATGTGCATTTGGAGAGTCAACATGCAATATTTTTGTTCTATATGCTAAACTCTATTTTAAAGTACTATATAAACTACATTTTGCTATTATTTTATTACTTTGTAATTATTATTACATTATGAATTTGAATACCTTATAACTGAAATATTACACATACATTATTCTTCAAAATGAAACATTACTGCAGGACAATTTAAGGACAATTAATTTCAGTAACAATTCAAGGGAATTTCAAAATTAGGTTACACTTTATTTTAAGGTGTCCTTGTTACAGTGTAATTCTACATATAAGTACTGAGTAATATTACTTAACTACATGTACTTACCATATGGTTAGGATTAGGATTTGGTTTAGGGTTACTTGCATGTAATTATGCATAATTAATTGTTATTATAATAGTAAGTACATGTAACATGTGTAACAAGGACACCTTAAAATAAAGTGTTACCCAAAATTATTTAAACATAAATTCTGAATGACTATACCACCGTCTAAAAGTTTGTGGTCCGTAAGTAAAAAAAAAAAAAAAAAAATTAATACCTTTATTTATCAATTATGCACTAATTTGACCAGAAGTGAGAATGAAGACTTTTAAAATTTTAAACTATTTCAAATAAATTGTGTTCTTTTGAACTTTTCTTCATCAAAGAATCTTGAAAAAAGTATTATTAAATATTAAATACTAAATTAAATTGTAATAATACTTCACAAAATTACAGTTTGTTTGTTTTCTACTGTAGTTTTGATCAAATAAATGCAGTCTTGGTGACAATAACTGACTTCTTTCAAAATATATATATATATTTTTAAAAATCGAAATGACTTTTGAACAGTATTGTATATTGATTTCCAGCTGTCTAGATTCTTGAACTTGAGGTACTGGTCAATTAAAAAGACATTTAGCACCTCTATGTTTGTAGATGTTGATGACACTAAGTGCTCATAGTTCAGGGAAGTCTTTAAAGGACTACTCTTGAAAGAGTGTTGCTTTGTATTGGATTGTATCTTGTATCCTCTTGTATTAGAGGAGGGATATTGGATTAGTTTACCTCATTTAGCTGATAAGCATACTGTAAACAAGCTTACTTTCTCCTCAATCCATGCTTCTACTGAGGTTTTGTTTCGTAGAATCACCTTCATCTAAAAGAAAAGAAAATTTCTGATCAAAATTCACTTATATAGCAAGCTATGGATTAAACAGACCTTTTTTTGTGAAAGAAAATAAAGAAGCAAAGAAAGGAAGTGCAGTCAATTCAAAATGACAAATCATGTCCTACCTGAATAAAAAACAACATCCCAACAGCAATAGTGGTACCCAGTGCCAGTCCCAGTGCAAAGAGAGTGGCTGCAAATGCTGCAATGCTGAAAGGCATGAAGGGATGGTGGATGTGCCGAGCAGCGCTCATGTCAATCTTCACTGAGCTCCAGCCAAATGAGATCTACAGCCAAGAAAATGGGCAGCACATCATCACAACAACCACGAGTAAGAAAATTCGAGCCCGAGCATTAGTCACAAAATGTATGAACATTTCAACAGAAGCCCATCTTAGCCATTCCTGAATTAATGTTTTCAGGTAATATTTTACATTACGTGTACATTATGTGTCCGTACAACAGTTATTGCACGTTATTAGAATAAATTCCAGCAAAAATGAGAAGAAATAATGTGAGAAAACACTTACCCGATCATAAAGTTGAGTGTACATGGTCATGATGAATATTAGCGCAGCATGTATGCAGCCCAGTGGAGCAAGCAGGAGGAAGCTGGTGAAGTACGCATGATTCAAGTGACCACAGCAGTTGTTGATCCAGGGACAATGATGATCCATCTTCATCACACACCTGAGGGAAGAAACTTTTTTATATTAATTATACATTTTTGATATATAAAGCAAATAATGGTTTAATAATAAATGAATTCACCCCAAATGAAATTTCATTCAAATAAACAGTCATCATTTACACACATTGTTTCAAACCTTTATGACTATTTTAGAGAATGTTGGGGTCTCCAGGTTTGAAACAATATGAACAGAATTTTAATTTTTTTCTAAACTATGCCTTTAAAGCTGAAGTCTGTAATTTATGCGCCTCTGCTGTCATCAAAATGAAAATGCAACAATAATAATTGGTTTCAAACAGGTTTCCTGAAATGGTCGACAAAATAATAGTCCCGCCCCAAACTAACACCACTGGTTGAGCCAACGTTGCTGTGTTTGGTTGGTTGAGATTGTATTTTTGAGGGAAATCAACCTACAAATGGCTTAACTGTCTTAGCATATTAAAGTGGGATGGGAAAAGATATAGTTTTTTTTAATGACACACTTCAGCTTTAAAATGCATCCATATTAATAGAAACTAGCCTGTTTTTTTAAACAAATCTACCTGTTACATTTGCGACAGTGATGTGACCTTGGGGCTTTATAGCCTTGGCACAATCTACAGAACTGTAAGTACATAATATCTTGTTGATTCTCCTGTTAGAAAACACAAACAACAACATAAGTCATATTAGACATGCTGATTGCAGACACCGTTAGAAAACAGACAATATCATAAAACAGACACATGCTTTAAAATCTCTGTATACAATACTGTTAAAAAGTACTGTATAAAAAGTTAAAAAAGATTTTGTTGGAAAGAAATTAATACTTTTATTCAGCACGGATGCATTAAATGATTTAAAAATGACAGTAAAGACTTTTATAATGTTACAAAATATTTATTTAAAATAAATGCTGTTCTTTTGAACTTTTTATTCATCAAAAAATCACATCACATCACATTTTTGGACAAAAATATTAAGCAGCATAACTGTTTTCGATATTGATAATAATAGGAAATGTTTCTCAAGCACCAAATCAGCATATTAGAATGATCTCTGAAGGATCATGTGACACCGAAGACTGGAGTAAAGGCTGCTGAAAATTCAGCTTTGCCATAACAGGAATAAATTACATTTAAAAAATAATGTAATATAGAAAACAGTTACAGTATTTTAAATTGCAATTGTAATAATATTGTAATAATAATAATAATAATATATGGTGAGAATAAAAGACTTCTTTTAAAAAATTGTAACCTTCTGAAAACAGCCCAAAACAGACTTACCGGTTTCCACTCCAGTGGAATGTAACCAGGGCCTACAAACATGGCATTAAAGTAGTTGTAAAGAATGAGGACAGTCCAGTTAATGAGCATGATGAAGTTAATGCTGCCCCCAGTGGTGTCCAGTGGCCAGTACCAGATGATGGAGTCCAGTATGGCCATGGAGGAGCACACGCCGATGACCGTCAGAGCGATGATCGGACCCCAGTGGAACAGCCTCTTGACCTCATGGAGGTTCTCAAACACAATTATAGCAGACAGAATATTCATTGTTTCGGTGGATTTCGGTGTCTTTAAGGTCCTCAATGTAACAGATGAAGTCGTCAGGCGTGTTGTCTATGTTTACTGCAGTGACTTAAAGAGGTCAAAGGGCATCTTTTCTGTCTTCTCCGAAACAACCAGCGATCCGCTACGTCACCAGTCACAGGGGCCAGCCGTTTCCTAGAGCTCCAGACTCTGTCAGCGTGTGGCATCCTTCCGTACTAATCCTCTGATCGCCCTATCCTCGAGCTAAAGCCTAGCCATCCATCTGAAGAGAAGGCAGGTGGAGAAAACAAAAAACATGGAAGAGGAAGACAGAATCCAAATGACTCACCTCACACAAAATGTTAACATGGTAACCATAATTTAAGTCAAAATACCACAGTTAACTTTCGTTCCAGTTTATTTCTGTATAACTTGACAAATGAATATGGGATCTGATAGATAGATAGATAGATAGATAGATAGATAGATCGAAGAAATAGATAGATTGATTGATAGATAGATCTATCTATAACTATAGTCAGACAGACAGACAGACAGACAGAGACATGGACAGATAAATATGCATTTATATATATATATTATTTACCAATTCATATCTATCTATCTATCTATCTAATGTGATGACATTGCAACTACTTACATTGTAACTAATTGTCTTTACGACACAAAAATGCAATCACACTATGCTTATCCATTTGTGTCCTACATCACTAGTTCTATGTCTAAATACTAAGCCCAGTTTGTTTAGTAATGTCATTATAACATAAAGCAGGTCTAAAGAGAAATCCGGACTATTAGTAAATTATAGTTCTTCAGTGGCTGCACCACTTGAGTTCTCATGGCACACCCAAAACTGGTTTCTATGCTCCTGTATTACATCATTTAGGTTAAACTTATTTATCTGTTTCGTATTACCTTTGGATTGTGGTTAAACAAATAAATGAAAGAACAAGATTTTTAACATGTTCAGCACCAGAAGAAACTCAGAAACTCTATCAAGTTGTTGTCAGTCTGCATGAACTGAATCGGCTCTCTATTACGCAACATCCCATTTAAATGATTTCAGAGTTCATTCAATTTAATTCTACATATATATCGCAATATTGCATTACAATACAGAAGAAAACAGAGTAACTGAAGAAATGAGCTTTATCTCTATAATGACCAATTCATTTGATATCAGACCTTCAATCAATGACATACGCCTCGATAAAGGTCAGTGTTACTAATAGAGACATATATGAAGTTTTGTATCTTTCATTATTAAGACATCAAGTTATTTAGCTTTGATTCCTGAAGAGACGGTTTTGAAAATGAAAAATTAATCGTTAACACCTACCTCGACATTTCCTTGTGCGATGAGCGTCTAAGAAAAACTGACAGCCACGCTTAATATGAATCGATTAACTTGCTATTTAACGCAGGTAATATTGTCAGAAGCGAAATCTTTTTTTTAAATAACAAAAACACAATTCAACGAGAAAGATAATACAAATACACGCGCGAATTACACCACAGCGGAACCATTTACAGGAAGAGATCGTGAACAAATTCCCGTAGCACCACCCGGAAGTGACGCGGACGTCAATAAGAAGAAGACACAAGCAACAGTGTATAGCGCAGCCCAGTTCATCCTTTTTTTTAATCTTTTAAAACAAAAATACAACATGTCTTCGGATTTTGAAGCGTACGAGCAGGACTTTGGCACCCTCACTGCGGATATAACCAACAAAATTGGAAGAATACCCAAACTAGCCGGTGGTAAGTGGCTGGTAAATGAGCTACTAGCAAAACATTCATGTCAGGAAGACAAACAACTAATTTAATGATTCATTTCGGCTGCTGGTGTGTCTGGTCGGTATATTAGTTAGAAACGTCCCATATAATTTGTCAAATGAGCTATGGTTTCATGAGGGTCATGGTGTCAGATATCTAGTGTGTCAGATGAGTCTCCAGTGCTGTCTGAAGATACAGGATTTGGGTGACATGGATCTTGGATGTCATGTTGTGTTTGTTGGAGTTAAAGAGTTGGCTAAAGTAGAGAAAAATATAAGTTTGGAGCTCTCAGCATTCAACAGCATACAGTATAGACCAGGGATCCTCAAATCTGGCCCACGAGATCCACTTTCCTGCAGAGTTTAGCTCTAACCCTAATCAAACACACCTGAGCATGCTAATCAATGTCTTCAGGATCATTAGAAAACCACAGGGAGGTGTGTTTGATCAGGGTTGGAGCTAAACTCTGCAGCGCATTGGCCCTCCAGGGCAAGATTTGAGGAACCCTGGTATAGACAGTATTCAGTGAGATAGAGATGCAAGATCCTACTTTGACAATCTGCTGTTATTATGAACATAACACAACAACAACAAAATTTGTCAGACTTAAAGACTTGGATACAATAGGTTAGAAATCTTTTATATATTTCAGGCCAAGGATTGAGAGATGGGACAGGGACCCTCAGTGACATATTGTGTAAGAATTAGTGTTGCATTTTAAGCCTGGCTGTCTTCCATTTCTATCAGATTGTATTTACTCTTACGCTTTATTAAGATGCTTACATTAGCCATATACTTTTGCATTACATATTTTACAATTTTACTTAATATGTTTTGATGTGGTAGGAACAATGAAACATTTAGCTAAACTTATGTCATGACCCTTCAGGACTAGTCACATGATCCTTCAGAAATCATTTTAATGTGCTGATTTGGTGCTCATGAAATGTTTCTTACTACTGTCAATGTTTAAAACAGTTTTTGATGCCTAATATTTTTGTGGAAACAAATTATTTTATTCACCAAGTGCACATTAAAATAATCAAAAATGACAGTGAAGACCTTTATAATGTAACAAAAGATTTCTACCTATTTCAAATAACTAACTCTTTCATTGAACTCTCTATTCAACAAAGAATCCTGAAAAAATGTTTCACAGTTTCCTCAAAAATATTAACTAGCAAAAACTGTGTTAAACATTGATAATAATAACCATTAAAAACTGATAATAATTGAGCAAAAAATACGCATATTAGAATGATTTCTGAAGGATAATGTGTCACTGAAGACTGGAGTAATGGCTGCTAAAAATTCAGGTGGTCCCCTGCAGTACCGCCATGGAGCCCCTAGAGGTCGTGGACCCCAGTTGTATCCCCCTTTACTAGGTCAGCATAGGCACTGTATACTGTGCCACATAGATGTACACAGAAGCAGTTTATGTCAACATTTCTATGCTAAACTCGGACTGATTGATTAAAAATTAGCTCCAGCTGGGACCCTTTAGGACTGTAAGTTGTCATAAGTCTACTTCTACATCTGTAAAGCTACTGTTGTTTTACTTATGTGCGTTTAATTATTCAAATCAGACAAATATGTTGCCATGGGGACGATGCTATGAGAGGAGTGTGATGTTGGATAGGTGAGAGAACGCTCAGAGGGTCTAAAAATAACTTTATTAGAAAATATAATCAAACCTGTGTTTATAAAGGATTTTCTTTCTAGTCATAACAGTGTCCCATAAGCCCATAAGAAATATGTTTCATGCTCTTATGCTCTGTCTGATATTATTTGGCTGAATGGTAGGACGATAGCAGAGGTTTGTATGAATAGATAACAAAAGAAAGCAGAAAATAAAACATCTGAAATCAAGAATAGAATGAAATACATTCCTGTGTATTTTGCACAGCAGATGAACTATATACCCTACTATTGTTCAAAAGTTTGGGGTCAGTAAGATTTTTTTAAATGGGTAACGCTTTAGTTTAGGGACCAATTCTCACTATTAACTAGTTGCTTATCAACATGCATATTACTAGCATATTGGCTGTTTATTAGTAATTATAAAACACATATTAATGCCTTATTCTGCATGACCATATTTTATATCCCTAATCCTACCCATACCTAAACTTAACAACTACCTTACTAACTATTAATAAGCAGCAAAATAGGAGTTGTAGAAAATGTTTAATTATTATTGCTGTTAATTTATTTATTGAGTTTACATAACAAATTTAAAGAGACAAAATTTCTGAATGTATTTGTTTGAAATCCCTGAGATGTCAGATACAAGCCTTATGGCCGAGAGAAATGTCAGTGGTTGCTTGAGTTTATTATTTTCAGTGTTTCTGTATGCTTGTTTGCCCTTTTTGAACTGTTCAGGGAAGCAAAAGTGTGGTATTGCTAGATATGGTCTATCCTCTGGAAATTCTCCTCAGGATGCTTTTGAAGTTGATATAACGTTTTGTTTTGCTCACATTGTGAACTTCAGAAATGCAGTTCCGTATCAGTTCAAAATTCAATACATAAATTGAATTAAAGATCTTGTTCTGACTTTGCTGGATTAGAACTAAAAGTCAGTGAAAGGCAATGAAAGGTTACTTTCATGCAGTCTGGTGACTTTTAATGTTTCAGTCAGTATTAAACCTCAGAGGTCTGGTCTCATAATAACCTGATGTACTCACTCGGTGCTTTGTACGTCAACAAAAGGTGAGAGGGATTAATCACTTATTCAAAATCGTACAGCAGCATGTGCTCAGTTCGGTGAGCACTGTCAAACAATTGCATGCGATTGGCTTTTCTTTGCATTATTTAAGCATATTGAAAAGAATGAGAATGTGTAATGTGGTGAATTGTTAAAGCTTAAATTGCTTCTTCAGAGTTTGGCAGAAACAAACATTGTGTCATCAGACCGGCCCACCACCAGCTGCTAAATCTATTTAAATAAGTCCACTGAATATGAACAAAGCCATAAGCAAAGCATGCTCATTAGTGATGGCCTAACCTTTCTCACTGTTGCCAGAGGAGTTCAGCTCTTGAATTCAAATCTCAATTATGCCTATAAAAAAGTTATTTTTTTTCTGTTTCCTAGGTACACAAATTTGTTTGCGACCAACAATGGCTTCAACAAAGCAGCTTACGCTATTGTTCTCATGGCATTGTGCAGTGTCACATGTGTAGAAACACTGATAAAAACCAGTGGACAGATATAATGCCCTTGGCCATTTTTTCCCGCTCAAACCGACCAAATTCATTCACTTGAGAATCTCCAAGATGTTTTGTTTTGTTGAACAGTGCAAAACTTGTAGTTGTGAAACATGAATTTGAAAATAATGCAAGGCCTTGCTCCATTAAACATAAATGTGTATGTTTTTTTTTTAGGTGGATTTGCACAAAGAGAATGAGCTGTCAATCAGTCTCAATGAAAAATTGAGCAGAGATGCAAAGATGCATCTACAAGTCAGACTTTTCTCAGTGCAACGCTTTGCCCAAAGAGCACCTGACCTTGTGGTACTGCCCCATGCACCTGCAATAGTGAGGTATATATTTCAACCTGCCCTATGCCAGGGGTGAATAGAGAGGCCCCAGTGTTTGCTCACCTTGTAGAGAATCGCCCCTGGCTGTTTACACTGTGTGGGCTGTGAGGTTGCACACGGATTTTAAAAATGGATTGATGACCACCAAAAGACATTGGAAAGCCAAAGGGCAAAAAAACAGAAGTTCACTTTAGTTTCCATCTTATTGACAGCTTCCCGTTTGATATCGCTTGATGTTTTTTTTCTTCATGATTAGTGCTATCGCTTGACATGGTTTGATGTGCTTCACTGGTCTTGTTTGATCAGTAGATGTACTGATGTTCTTTCACAGGGTTATTTATTTATAGCGTGCTTCTATCATTACAAAATTCATATTATAAATGAATAGTTCTGGCTCTGATGCTAACTGTTCAAGACAATATTTCATCTGTACTAAAAAGATGTGATGTACAGTAGTAACAGATATTTAGTTAGGGACTATAGTTTCATGTAAAAACAAT
>NW_015539821.1:544737-547244 GCF_001515605.1 Sinocyclocheilus anshuiensis | reverse complement strand
TTTAAAATAAGTGTTTTCTATGTTTATATAAATTTTGACTAGTAATTTATTCCTGTGATGGCAAAACTGAATTTTCAGCAGCCATTACTCCAGTCTTCAATGTCAGAAATACCAGAAAATTCAAATATGGTGATTTGGTGCTCAAGTAACATTTTTTATTGTTATCAATGTTGAAATTTCGTGTGGTTCCTAACCACACCCCCAAGATTACAGCCTCTCTTAGTTTTAGAAAAAGCTTCATGAACATGCTTGGAGAGTTAGATACGATGTACAGTATGTATTTCATCTTTCAAATAAACATTAGTGAGGTGATGCAGATGCAAATTACGAAAGGGAAATTCATGCTCTATACTTTGGCCTGGCTCTTACCAGTGGAAAAAACCAATAGAACCTCATTGTAGTCGTTCTGAGTGGGTGGCAGAATGGCAGAGTTGGGTGGTGCTGACATTGTCTCTCCTCTTTTGAGTTGCCAAGAGGCGTCTCTGCGCTCCTTCACGAAATAACAAAGGCGTTTACATGTGGAAAAATAAGACACATCAAATATGGATCTCTGTGTGTTGAGAATGTGTAAATATATCTTCAAATACAGGCTTGTTTTTATTTGCTCCCTAGTTGTTGCGGGGGAGTCGGGCTGTTGTCATGAAGCACAGCTCCTCCATCCACTGATCAATATGTTTTCCTCTTTTTCTCTTTCAGAGGAGAAGACACAGCTGGTTCTAAATGTCGACAAACAGCTTGAAGAAGTCAGAGAGTTGGTGGGTCTTTGATCAGTAATTTCCACTCACTCGTTTTCTAAATAATGAATTTGGAAAAGTTCCCCCCCTGCATAAACAACACCTGCAATGTCACCAGTGACATGAAACACTCTTCATCTGGCTGAAGGCTGCTCGGTGCTATTGGTGTGATCACATCCACATAATGCGCTTTTAAGTGACACCGTGCAACACATTTCACGCCATTATTGGGGGAAGGCGCTGTGGCAGGTGCCGAAAGGAGGGATGTGTGTTGCATGTAAATTGTCCCATCATGTCATGTTGATTGGACAGTGTAAATCAGTGGGGGCCCTTTTGTGCACGCCGGTTTGCTCACATGTGACACGGACACATGTCGTAGTTGTCAGAGCTCAACCGTGCCTGAGGTTTTAATTAAGCGGCACCTTCTAACATGACTTGTTTTGCCGGGTGCATGAATCGATGCCTCTGCGCTGCCTCCAGTTGACAATAAACAAGCTAGACAGTTTAATTGTTTTTGTATCAAAATGGTATGTGAAATAGTTTGATTGTTTACACTGAATTTAATTGATGTTTCTAGCTCGAGCAGATGGACCTGGAGGTTCGAGAGATCCCTATTCAGAGCCGAGGCATGTACAGCAGCCGTCTGAAGAGCTACAAGCAAGAGATGGAGAAACTTGAGAAAGAGTTTGTGAGTATTAAAAACGTCCTTATACCAAACAAAGCACACGCGTATTGAGTGAATGCTTTCATTGGCAACTTTCTTCTTCACATAAACATGCGCACATACACACATGGTCTGAAGCTTGGTTCTTCAACTCTAAAACCACTGAAGGTCATTGAAATTTCCACTGTGTTTAATTTAGAGTGTAGTTTTTGCAACTACCACTTGGGCCAATGAGAGCAGACCTGTATTTTTTTGCCAGAAGTCCTTGTTTAGTTATTCATAACTCTATCTGCCCGTGAAGAATCCACCCCACACACATCAAACCTCTCAAGGCGCTTTTCCTCTCAAGCCAAATTTTTCCTTTGCTTGTTTTACATCACCACGTTTGTCTTTCTTACTCCCGTACTATAATAATCCTATTAAAATACACATATTTTTGTTTTCTCTGAGGTGGTCACAGTTATGTTATATTGGATAAGGAGTGGATAAACTGAACACAATAAACAAACTTAAAAGTTTTAATATTTGGAATATGAGGTTGGCCTTGCCTTTGTGTTTTTTAAGAGTTTCTGAGAGCAGGTTAATATACTATATTTCTAGTAAACCCTTATGTGTTACAGTAATAATATGAATATATGTTTATAACACATATTTTTGTGTATACTGATATATCTCAGTATATATTAAAAAAAAAGTTATTCACATTCACACATTCGTCATTTGTTGTACTTCCACTTTAATATATAGATGGATAGATAGATCTAAAATAATTATATTAAATAAATTAAATAACTAAATAAATTTATATAGTTCATGTTGCAAGATGGCACAATGAATGAACTAAAATAGATTTTTAATAATAATAGATTTTTAATTTTATCATTTGTCATCCTTCCACATTAATATACTATATTTCTAGTAAACCCTTATGTGTTACAGTAATAATATGAATATATGTTTATAACACATATTTTTGTGTATACTGATATATCTCAGTATATATTAAAAAAAAAGTTATTCACATTCACACATTCGTCATTTGTTGTACTTCCACTTTAATCAAGTGCATACATACACTAAAATTATATATATATATATATATATATATA
>NW_015539821.1:530914-544440 GCF_001515605.1 Sinocyclocheilus anshuiensis | reverse complement strand
ATGTTATCCTTCCATGTGAAGTGTATAACTATATTTAATTATAATTTATTTAGTTAGTTATTATAGCATTATTTGTATAATTAATTTTATAAATAAATATATTTATAAATGTATAAAGATTTTTATGCTATAAATAGTATATAGTATTATGCAAACACAAATAAATATATGTATATATTTATAAAATAAATAAATCAGTTAACTAAATAAATATATATATTTATGTAATTTATGCGGAAGGATCACATGTATGTATGTGTCCTTTTTGAAAAGGATATAATATATATCACATATATATCACATTGGTGTTAAACCGTTTTAAAGCGTTTCAGTCCCTCTGTAGCCTTGTTCTCTTTGCAATCCACTCCATTCACTGATGCCACCATATGAAGTCTCAGCACGCAGCAAATTCTCTTCATCTGAAGTCGTTGCTTTCAAACTCAGCACCTGCACCTAACTCAAGGTGCTCTTGATATCAATTACCAGATGGCTACGGCATCCACAACGATTCCAAAAAGGCTGACATAAATGAGGAGATTTTTGAAAAGGATCTTTTGCCAGTGATCTGATGTTGTGCCGCTGTGCTGATAGCTCAGATCACAGTGGAGATCTCTCGTCTCCGAGGGGCCTCACGTTCCTCACCGTGGGCATTTAATTGGCCGATGATTAATCTTTAGCTTCTCCTGCTTGACTGTTGCTGTGCTTAATTATCATGCAATTAACACCCGCTGTGATCTGGTTTAGTGCACCGTTCATGGTTTGCGTTCCTTTGCCTTTCACCTTGTTTTTTTTGGATATATTTCTATGCAAACTAATCGTGGATATGCAAGATGTTGTTAACATTTTAAGCCGTCATTTGTTTGAAAAGTGTTTTGTGCTTTCCAAACTCAGTTTAGTAGATCAAACTTTTTCTGATAGTAATAACAATGAAATTGAGAATATTACATGAATGAACATTTTTACAATAGTAAATATAATAGTAATGGACAGATGTTTTTGTGTTTTTAGAGTGAGATCTGATTCTGATTGAAAGTCCTTTTTTTCCTTGGTGATTTGAGTTTGTTTACGTGCATTTGAAGAACAGAGCCCCCTGAAGCCGCCATTGACAGCAAACCCCAGAAACTTGTCCTGAAGCCGGGAGATTCAGCTGACTCCTCAGAAGTGCCAAATGTTTTAGCGTGGATGGCTTATCCTCTCTGCCACGCAACGCGAGCACACACGCACACTTCTAAGAGGTGTCAGGGAGAGGGCCATCGCTGCTTTCTCTAAAAAAGCAGAGGCTTTGTTGTGCTTCCACGGGAAATCAAGGCCTTGTCCTGCCCTTCCCCTCCTCTGGCCTCCCTGGAGCTTCTCTCTCTTTACCCTCGCTCGCACTCACCCGTTCACCCGCGGTTTGAAGTCTTCACTCCATCCCACTCGCCAGACTAAGCCTCCTGTTCGGCAGCAGACGGGGACCGGCCGACCTCTTAACCCTGCCTTTTTTCAAGAGAAAGTAGGCAGAAATCAGAAGGACATCCCGAAGGTATGCTCGCTTCATGATGGCTTCATTTTGATAATGGGGCCACAGGGTCTTAAATCCGAGAACCCCTGCGGAGGCCTTATATTAGTAAAAAGGAGAGTGCTAAAGATATAAAAACAAGCACATGCTCGCAGAACAAAACAAAAAGAAACAAAAAGTAAAAGCTTATTTGTCAGTCAGGGGCTGTGAAAGCCAAACATAAAAGTCAGTGCCTTTCAGCTGCACTTTTTATTGGTCAAAAAAAAAATTAAGAAATGGAGGCGTAATTTAATAAAAACAATTGGGGAAAAAAATATATCTGTTTAAAGCGAGAAGAAAAGTTTGTCTTCTATGCCTTGTTATATCGGTCCACTCTGTTACTTATATAATACCTTACAGGATCCACAACGGTTTTTTTATTTTAATTTTTTTCAAACATTAAGTGCTGATATTTTATAAATAAATAAAGATCTCTAAATTCATTCCCCCACTTTTAACCACCACAGGAGATATTGAATAAAGGAATTATGGAAGATGTCTTAGTGGATTAAATTGACAAACTTACCTCGTTTACACAAAGCTATATATATTTGAATATTGAAATTTTTGTAGTTTTCTCTTTGATTTTGTCACATCAATACAGAGACCATAAACCTAGCTAAACTGCATTATCAGACTCAATCCTGATTCCTGGTTCTGACACATTTCCCTCTGTGAACGACAGATGGCGATATTGTTCAAGGTATCAGGAAGAAATCCTTGCTCATCACTGCTTTTAGGCAATTGCTAATCAAAGCCATTTTTTTAGATATAGGTAGACCGTCGGTCTCTTTTTGACTTCTTTCCTTTGAGGAACCTGGAGATTAAACACTGTGAATATCCTGGGTGATGGGATACTTGTTTTCTCATTTGGAAGGCAAGTAGAGCTTGTAGGCAGAAGGGCTGGGGTCCGGGTGAATGTTTGAGTCCAAGGTCTCTCCCACCTTTCTACACTCAAAGACTTTTGCTCAAGTGTTCTGCTTTGCTCTCAGCACATTCGTTTTTTTTTTATCTTTATGAACCTTGTTCTTTTAATAAACTGACTTCAGAGATAGTCTTTTAGCAGCTGGTATCACATTTGCATAATCATTTATGAATGTGCAGTTATTTTAGATTTTTTTTTTTAAACAAAATGAGATTACAGAAAAAGAAATGCAAATTATAATTATTAGTTTTCCTATTTATATTTTGCTAGGACTTAATTTTTGTTTGAATGAATTGTGAATATTTTGGTTATATTAATGCAGAGTTTAATAGCAGTAAGGTTGTGTTTATGACACGGATGTGCTTTTCATTGTAGGGTGCAGATGTATCATTCATTAATCGTATATCATTAAACCATTTTGTTAGGTTTTATTTTATATTGTGGTTTTTACAAGAGTATTTGCTAGATATAGAGAAAATGTGTATCTGAAATCATGTCATTTGTGAAGCATGGTTGAACTCCTAAGCCAGAGTTGTGCAAAGAAAATATGTTGTTTAGCTTGCTTGATTGTTCTGTAGATTATAAATGATATATACTTTTATAATTTTTGCACAGTCACGAGACGATAATGAGAATTGATCTTATTTTCAATTCCATGTCCCTATTCAAAATTGCAACAATTGCTTGAATAATTCCTGCAAGCAATAAGTAAATTGCATTCCTGACTCTAGCTGTTAGTATTTGATATTCAAGAACCCTATAAAGCATTTATCAAGTCATGTTTGCAGTGGTGAACATATTTTGTTATCGTTGTTTGGCATTGAATCAATTCAAATGACGTGAATAATCCCGCCCCCTCTAAAGCGGTACTGAACTGCAGTGGAAACGCGAGCCGTGCCGTGCCGTACCGTACTGAGCCGTGCCGAGCCGAGCCGAGTCGTACCACGCAGTGGAAAAGCTCCAAAAGATTGTTTATCAGAGCAGATGATTTTTTTTATAGGTGTTGTGGTTGTGAAGAAAGTGTAAATGACCTTGAAAGAAAATGAATATTAAGGTTAATACACTATAAAATACTGAATTATGTAGAACATCTTTAAGTTAAATAGAAGCTCTGTCCTCATGGACAGATATTTTTGCTGTATATTTATTTAGTAATAAGAATACATTTTCAGGTTTTTCTCAGATTTGGCTGACCTCAGTACTGAGCCATTTTGTAAGGTCTAAGGATTGTTTATAATGACCAATAACATACAAACATGAACATGACCATGAGTTTAATCAGATTTATCAAAGGCAGTTGTAGTAATATGTCTAATATTAGGTGTATGAGAAGTTTACATGTGAAATTGTACAATGTGACCTAGTTTTCCAATGGTAAATTTGCCCTAGTTGTTAAAAATGTCAGATTGTGGGCATCTTTGTTATTTTGTTAAAATTGTCTCGCAAGGGTAAATGGATGCCTTTGAATGAATTGTGACATTTATCAAAAAGTCTTTTAACAATTTGTCAACTGATAGTTGTACATTATGAAATTACTGGTCAAGGTCCAGGTCACAGATTCTATAAAACATTGTTGGAGTTTGTTAAATCCCTTCAGGGGTTTGTCGGATAAGTGAACTGAACACAGGTTTGTCAATCATCTTGATGAAATCCAATGACTTCAATAAAACTTTGTTGCACTTCCCCAAGTTAACTTTTAATCGTCAAGCTCTTCTCATCTGCAGACTTGTTGCAGCCTTTCGTGTGCTATATCAAGTTTTACACACACAACATGCTCTCCAAATAAGCGCTTTGACTCTTTCAGAATCAAAATTGAAAACTTGTTTCTCAGAGTTCTTGTGATACCAACCAAGTCATCTATTACAGCAGCTTCCACAAAAGAGAAGCATGACAGACATACTTGACCTGGATGTTTGACACTTTTAATCATCTTAAATTAGAGCCGAATGTGCACTCGGAAAAACTCTTGATTGTTGTCTGATTGTTTCATGGTCCTAAGAAGGTAATGCAGATTAGGAGTTGTGTCCTTTGAGTTTAGCAAGCCAAGTCCAATCACTCACTGATTACAAACCTGTGTTTATTATGGAAATCTCACAGATTGATGGGATTCTTTTTCTGAGATGGTACCGATTTAAGAAGGGACTAAATCGATCTTTTAAACACGTCTTTTATTATGGAGTTGTTTTACGTGGGGCGTCTTGCGAATTGGTTGGTACTCTGAGATGGGATTGTGTGGCTTTGCAGAGATCAGCGCTGTGGCGCGTGCTCTAATCACAGTGATGGGACGATGATGAGGTGAAGGACTGTGTCACTCGAAGGAGAAAATCAAGCCTCCATGGCTGGCAATGAAGAGCTAGTGTACTTTATAAGAAGTGGAGTTTTTTCTTCTCAAACTAGAAAACAAAAAACAGCAATAGTTTATTTGAAAGTCTTATTTTATAGCGTAATATTTGGACGTATTAGATAATTTATGGAATATATAGCTAAAAAAAAACATTTTAATTATAAAACGATGATGATGATGATTTTAGGTCCATGAATGCATTCAGGATAACATAAAAATAGTATTCAAATTAAATTGGAATTATATTAATTAGATTAATAAATTAGAAATATAAAATGATTATTTATTTATAAAAAAATATTTGTATAAAAAATATTTATAAAATAATTTTCTGTGGTAATCTGCAACATTTGTTGGTAGAATTTAGCTACGAATCTTCATAAAAGTAGTAATATTTTACTTACATAATTTATTGGTATTTGTGCTACGTTTTTGGTGGTGTATTGGTTATTTTAATGGATAATCTCCTATTTGTCTTCATAGTTATCCGTGACACAGATCAGGTAGAGCTTTTCAATTCAGGACAAACACTTCCATGTTTTTGTGTGTGTGTGTGTGTGTGTCTGTTTGAGAGTGGCTGGATAATCAGACACAGCTCTCGACCTGTTCCTATCGCTGCTGTAAAGTGAAAGTGACATGTGACAGCCCCGGAAAATGATGAACTGACATGAGGGACGAAAAAGGGTGACAAAAATATTTTGATTTGCCAGACCAGTTTAAGTATGAAAAATCATGAAGTATTTATGAAATGTATTATGAATCACTGGCTTGTTTTTTCTCCCCTCTTTTAAAATGCACACCCCAAAAAAAGAGAGAGGGAAAACTTTGACGTCTCAGACTCCATAGACATCAATTGGTCCTCCCCTTAATGGAGTGATATATTTACAGTGCATATGAAATCTATAAATTATTGAGATTAAGAGTTTTTCTCAGTATGAGGACGAGAGTTATTTTGGTTTTTCTGGGAGGATTTTGGCTGGAATTAAAATGATGGTGAAAGCCTGGGGTGGAAATTTGCTTTTTGTCATTGATTAAAATTAGGCAAATAGGCAAATCTGAAATTTAATGTCACATCACACTTTTTAAAACATAAAGAGCTTACAGACAGAGTAGGTCTAGGTAGCAAACCATTTTTTAAGTCTGTGCTTTTTCCTTGAATTTAAATATTTGATTAAATAAGTTTAGATTGTTGTCCAAGTTTATAATATTTTGATATATGCATTTTAAATTAATTTCTTTCTACGTAATGCAGGGGAAAATATTTCTGCTGTTAGAAGATTTATTTTTATTTCTGTTAATGTTATTTGAAGAAGTACATTTTTTATATTATTGTACTTTTATTTATCTTTTTATTTTAAATATGCCTTTTTATTCAGTGTTATTTAGTTTTAATTTGTTTCTATATTAAATCAAGTATGTGAAATGCATTAAGCATAGTAATGGCTCAATATATATTTGTAATTTTTTAATTAAATGAATCGATTACATAATTATAATATTTTTACTTTGTTAAACTAGTCAATTATATAATTAGAATATATTTATTCATTACCACACATGCACAAACAAAAATAATGTGTAAATGAGTTTAGAGATCATCTCCTTTCCGACAGAGATATATACAGAAAGGATTAGCAGAGGCCACGGGATAAATATCTTGTCTTGAACTTCCGTCTTGAGCTCTATTGTGATGAATGGTTGCAGTTGATTTCACAGGACTGCACTTTATTGTGACTGTGGATGAGGCCTTTGTTTAAATCTCCATTTGAATTTGGTGCACATAGGGCAGTGACAAATATACATGCATGTGTAGAATTAATGATGTGGTTAAGCTGCAGTGTGTGTTTGGGTATTTTTATGCTAATGACATGAACATTCATCCCAGACAATAGTCGCGTTGCGAGGAGGAGAGGGAGAGACAGAGCGAGGCATATTCAGCGCGTAGCAATTCATTCCCGTGTGTATTCGACACAATAATAGCATATAAGCTCGGCTTTCTTTATGACTGGTTGCATCGGAGTGTTCTTAGATGAAACACTCAGAACAGACATCAGATACTAAATATGGGATGAACTTAGGTCAGAAGAAAAAAACAAACAAATCTTTTCTTTTTGTTTTTTTCCAGAAGGAGAGAGTTAGATGGAGAGAGAGAAAGACAGATGTGGGGAGGTGAAGAAAGACAAGAAAAAAAAGAAGTTATTTTCTGTGCAGGGTTCAGTGAACCATATGTAGGTAGCCACAGGCTAATGGGCGATTGGTCCCTGGCTCGCCAGGTATCTTGTGCCTCAGAAATCCCTCCTCCATTTCCTCTAATCTCACCTTTTCTCTGGTGCTGACCCAGGGAGGCCCGTTTCATTCCCCACTGCACGCCAGAGGTGAGTGCTGTGATGGGAGCCGGCCTGGCCCTGCCAGCTCCGGCAGTCTCCCTCCCCACCGGCTCTTCTCTATTGATTTCTCCACTCTTGCCTAGCCGGGGTCTGCTCTGCCAGTGCCCGCACCGGCCCCGCTCCCAACCCAGCATTAATGTGAGAAAAAGCTCGGCAGCCAGAGAAACGGGCTTTGATTTTTCATTAGAACTGCTTCCATATTTTAATATTGGGTTTAATCGGCGCTTATGCCTTAAAGAAATAACCATTCACAGCGACTCCCCGGCCTTCAAGAAGTATATGCCGTTTCTTCAATCAAAGCTGCTTGAATTTGCTCTTTTGTTGGGAGTTCACTTGCAATTGTTTTTCCCTCACTCTCTGTATGTGGGCAGAGTCGTTAGGTTTATTGACTGCACTTTGTGTTTCGAACATGACATTGACAGAAATATCCATGGCTGGATTGTTTAGTTATATTATTTATATTATTTAGAAACTTTTTTCAGACTTTTTTTTTTGGCATCATTTTTTAAATTTAAAATTATAATTTTTTTTTACCCCTCAACCTTCATTTTTTAAATAATTTTATGTATGATGTTTCTTAATAATTACAGAGTTTTATCTTTATTTTATGGACCGTAATTTTCATAACTTTTGTTTTATTATATATTTTTTATAATATTTGGACCTATTAGATTATTTATGAAAAAATATTACTTTAATTATAAAACGATAATGAAAACTTTTCCATAACTGCATTCAGGATAACATAAAATAGCATTTAAATTAAATTGTCATTTTTTAAATTGGAATAAATTGGAAATATAAAACGAATATATATTTATAAAAATTACTTTTATAATATTAATAAAATCATTTGATATGGAAATCTACAACAATTGTTGATAGAATTTAGCCACAGCAATTAGTCATTTAATTATTTTCGCTAAAATGATATAATTATTAAAGTTATATCAGAATTGTGTTTTTTATAAAATATTATAAATGATATATATATTTTTAAATTTAAGCACAAAGAGCAGTATTCCACTCTACATTGATATATCACAATTGCATATTCATGTAATTTTTTTTAATCTCTGTGGCCTCCATTTGTTCCTGATTTTTTTTTCTTCATGCTTTGTTTTTTTTAGTACACAATGCTTCGTGAATTAAAGGCACACACCAGTAACCTGTGTGCTGAGAGACACCATGCTGATATCAGTCCATGTGCTGTGTACAGCTCCTGCGATTTTTACCGCAAGTGACTAACGTAAATGTCACACCGACGCACACTAAACCAAACACATCTGTCCATCTATCACCCATATGACAGATTTGATATTACCAAAGACTAAAGAACAAATCACACAAAGACCCTCCTGCGACCATCATTACTTTTGTGCCTTTATCTGATATTGTATCAAGCGCACACAAAAATAAAAACACAACCAAAAGAGAAAAGCAGCATTATGTGTGTGCGGGTGGATGTAAAGCTTCCTGTGCATGTGTGAGTAGTATTCTTTCTGCTTGCGGATGGTGTTAGACCCCTGCTAGGATGAGATGCATTATTTAAGACTGTTGTGATACTGAGCCTGCTTGAAAAGGTATTTGCTTTCTTCAACATCTACAGCACTTTACTCTAGACCAGATGCACTCAGAAAAAAAAACACATGACGCTTTGTCCACTGTTGCTAAACACAGCTTAACATCACAAAACACACAAGATGCATACACACAATGCCCTAATAACAATCACATTTCTTTATATTTAATGCCATTCATTGTTAGCCATAGTCTTTTTCTCATTTGCTTTCTAGATTAAATTTTTTGTTCCACCAATCAGCAATATGATGTGAATATTTTTTTTTGTTGCTTACTTTGGCAGTGTCACTTCAGGGCCTCTCATTAAACTCTGCCCCTGGGTATTTTTATGCCTTTTAATGCCTATCTAATGAACTGTTTACTTTTGCTGCAGTTCAGGTTTCATTATTATTTGTGTCCTTGTGTTGCCATTTGCTGTCAGTGTGCAGTGTGTTGAAAAAATTATAATAATGCAATAATAATGATGAACAATAAGAGATAGCAGTTGATTTATAATAAGACATTTTTGTGGTAATTATTTCTAACATTTTTACATTTTTATATATTTTTCCTGCCCTTAGAACTAAAGGTTAGTTTTATTTTCTTATACTGGTTTTAATCCTTTTAATTAATAGTATTGTTACAACAGAAACCACATAGGTTTTTTTGGATGTTTTAAATAAGATGTTTTTAATTGTTTTTCTATATCTGCTGCAGTTTTGTTCATATGATTTTCAGTACACGGACAATATAAGGTAATTTTTCTAGCTGATATAAATATTTAGCTTGCACGATGCATATGCTATTATGATTTGGTTGAACAGTTTTTTTTTTGCATTGTACATCACGTCAACAGACGTACAACACACATTTTTGACAGGACACAAAAACCCTCCTTTCTGGTTTGATGAGGCATGTCTGTTTTAAAAGGCAGTCAGACCACTTTGCATAAAGTTAAGACGGTTCTTTGTACTTTCTCCCTATGCTTCCGGGAATAGAAGCAAATTCTCACCCAAGATTAAAACAAGTGACGAGAAAGACCTTTCAAACAGATTAAAAAAAGATTTCACTTTTTTTTCTGTTGCAATAAGGTATTTTCATTCTTACAATTACAAAGCCTTCTCTCTGGGTTTTTATGTTTCAGTGCAGGTTTTATATTTGAGTGCTCCAGATGAACTATGCAATATGTAGGAACTTTAAAATCCATTGATTATTTCTTCTTTTTTTATTTTTTGAAAAGCGAGAACTTAGTATTTTTTAAAACTTTCATATCATTCCAATTGATTTTAGGTCATTCTGGGTCGTGATTAAATATGCAATACCCCAATGATCTAAATAAATAGCACCACTTTATTAATGCATGGCAAATAGGAGATAAGTAAGTAGGAAAATAAATAATTCTAATAACCTATAACTCTGCTCCGATCTAATGCAAAGTACCAATCAAAGTATTTTCTAGGGTTAAGCAGTCAATATTGCCCAGCTGCTGTGCTATAGCAGCAGATGAAGGGAGAATAATCAGTGTGAGGCTTGTTTTACTGCAGGGGGAGTTGCAAAATGGTGTAAACGGGCTGGGAGAGGCGTCTCGCTTTGTTTCTATGACTAGTTTTCCCCTTCGAAGACTTAAGGCTGCATTTGCCATTCTTTTTGTGCAAGATGCACTCAAAGGTTACATTGTGAAAGTGGTTGATGCTCTCAGCTACAACAAACAGCTATTTGGAAGAAGAAGAAGAAGAATGAAACAAAAATAGAGTTTGAAGACGATAGTGTGTGCATTCAAATGAAGGCATCTCCAAGGCTTCCGTTTTCAATTATGAACATGCCGACATTCCCCAAAGTTCCTCTGCTGTTCTTTAAGGTGTAACTCGACTAAGATGGAGCATGTGGGTGTGTGTGTTTTGTTTTTGTTTTTTTTTGTCAGAAGATGCGCTTTGTTTGTGGTGCTCGTTTGTGAAATAATGTGGAGACAAATATAAACCATGAATATAATGTTAAATATGAAATGACACATGAGATATGACACATATATATTTTAAAACCGAATTATCTGTCAGTCTCCTTTTTAGAAATCTCAATTCCTACATTTGCGCTTTATATTAACTACTTTTGTTTGTGATCAAAATGTTATGAATGCTACATTGTTTAAAAAATTTTGAATAGAGCAAATTCTTTACTACTTACTCTTCTAAAAATGCACCCCCCCAACTCAAAAATAAATAAATAAATAAACTGTTGCTTTCAAAGTTCCTTAAACAGAGAGTGTGGAGAAATGATGTTAAAAAAGATTGTTAGTATTATTTCACATAAGTATAAGGATATATAAAAAAAGCTAGTTGTTAGAATTTCTATGTTTTTCTTCATTTATCGGCAAGAAGTTGAAAGCTTTGAATGTTCTGTTCAAATGTATTTTAATAATGCACACATTATAGGATTATACTATTATATTACATTATATATATATATAGACAGACAGACAGACAGACAGACAGATAGACAGATAGATAGATTTCTAAACATTTAGTATGGTCCAAATTCATTGCTACACATTTTTAGATGTTAAATTGATCGTAAATTGTTGACTCTGATAAAACTCGCTGAACAAACTCTACTTTTTATTTTTAACATATTTTCATGTCCTATCCTCCTGGATTTGACTGCATCCTCTGTGAGCAATCGTGACACAGCATTGCATCACAAAATGCAGTTCTTGGATAGCAGTTATTTTGCTGTTTAGTTTTCCCGTGGCTCGCCTGCACCTTTCCCTGCTCTCATCCTCCCGAAGACTGCCAGCCTGCAGGAAGAGCGAACAGATGGAAGCAAAGGGCTCTTGGTAAACGTTATCTCAGTGTGTTTTTTTTTCCTCCGCACCACCAGTGTGTGTTTAGTTTGGAGGGTATTTGAAGAGGTCGGGTGTGTTTGTAAACATGCCATACTCGGCTTCTGCGCTCACTGAATCGGAGGTGGCACGCTCTGAAGTGTTGGGTGTGTGTGTATGTGTGTGTTTTCTTTTTTGGACACGGTATTCTTTTTCCCAACTGCGTAGCGGAGGAGAGACGGAGGAACGAGCCCAAATCTGATGGCACGCCAATCGCGTCGACCTGGGTGATGAATTATTCTCTGTCTAGCTCCCTGGCTTGGTATTATCACAGGGTCTGCCAGAGAACAGGACTGCAAAAGTATTTTAAATATAGTTTCACACACACACACACATATACATATATTTGTATGAGTTTAGATTTTTTATGTTTATATAAATAAGTTTGTGTATATATGTGTGTGTATGCATATGTTATTTAAATACTTTTTAAAATATTTCTAAATAAGTAATATTTAAAAATATTAAAACAATTTTAATTACATATAATTTAATAACAATTTAAATAAAAATATTTGTGTATATGTAATGTATGTGTAATTTATTTTTTCAGTGTTTTTGTTTATTGTGTGTGTACGTATATAAATATTATATTACATTACATTACATTACATTATATTATATTCATATACTCTAAAGTGGATATTTTCCATTTTACAATTTTATCACCTAAACAGCTGCTTTTAAAAGCAGACCCCACAATAAGTTCCTTTGAATAATTACCGCATTTAATTATCCTGCTATATTTATCGAATATGCCACATGTCAACACATACTCCAAGTAAGTGTATCCACAGGCACCTTGTGAAAGAGCCGTGAGATCATTTGTAACTGCTAAAATGTTTTTTTTTTTTGTGTTTTTTTTTGTCTTTTCCCCCCTTATTAGCATTTCACAGATGACCTTTGCACCTTACAAACATATGTAGCGTTAGCCGTGATGGGTAATTGATATGCATATTCTCACCAAATTAGTGGGACACAAAAAAATGAGTATGACACTTCATACGAAGTTGAGAGTAGAAGTGTCCTTCGAGCTGTCAAACCCACAGCTAGACATTGATGGTTTTATCAAATTCTTGCCAAAGGAAAGAAAAAATATAACTTGCTTTTATTTTTTGTTTTTTCATTGACTCCCTTCTTTCCTTTTATAAAATCAGTTTATGACAAATCATATTACTTGAGCTGTTATTTAAATTGCATTCAATGACAGCTTCTTTTATCAAAAACAATTATGAATTGTCGTGGATGGCACAATAATTCATTTGATATGGATTTTTAAAATGCAGGCTTTCATACTTTATTCACTTTAGTGGCGTTTGAACAATAGGACAATAGTTTAAGATGATTATGTTTCAGTTCCTGAAGTTACTTATTCTTTTTCATATTAGCCATTCTTTAAACACTTAAAGATAATTTCCTTAATAACCAGACATTAAAGACAATAACAAGAGATGCTTCATGTTAGATTGCAGGCATTGATCTGGTAAATGGATGAAGTGCTTTGGGATGTTGTTATATTTATTGCCTTAGACGCAGTCAAGCTCCCCACTTTCTGTCACCTACAATATTAAAATCTCCTCTTTTCACACAAAGACACAAACAATAAACACGAGGGTATGAGGATGAGCAATATATTAAATTTTTATATGAATATTATAATATATTTTAAATATTAAATATAAATATTAATATTACAATATAATATATAAAAATTATAATAGATTATAATAGATTTTTTTTATTGTGTTATTTTATTTGTATATTTGGATTATTAATTACGTACTTATTTGTTTATAAACACAAAAATACACACACACACACACTACACACACACACATATATATATATATATATATATATATATATATATATATATATATATATATATACACATTACA
>NW_015539821.1:514780-530893 GCF_001515605.1 Sinocyclocheilus anshuiensis | reverse complement strand
ACACATATACACACACACATTATAAATTATAAAAATTATTATATTAATATTAACATTTATATCAATGTACTATATATCTGTATTTAAATATTATATTATATTGAAAATATATATTATATTATAAATGCATTATTTATTTTGTATCCCATTTTCCATGAAATAGGAAAAAATAATCTCATAGACATTTATGTTCTGTATCCGTTTGACACATGCATTTTAAATATGCATGGCCACGAGAGATTGGGCAGGTTTGAGCCGGCGTGGACCAGATTTTACAGGCTACAAAGGAAGCAGATTACCACTTGTATCGAGTTCCGTATTGGAAAAAAAAAAATCTTTGTTTGAAAATCCGCTGATTATCATAACAGAAAAATTGCAGCAGTGCCGTTTCGAATAACAACCACATAAAAAAAAAAAAGCGAAGGAATGAACTCATCACAACATAATTAAACAATTTCGGGGTGGGGGGGGGTTAAGCTTTTTTTTTTTTTTTGCCGTTTCTCGAGAAATGCTTGCGAGTTCAGGTAAAGCAACAAAAGACTGGTTGTCTGGTTTGGTTTAAAGAGGAAAAACACGGCAGAAAAGAACAACAGCAAGCTTAAAGTCTTCCAGATTCTCCTGGTAAAACCTCAGCGAGGACTCGCAATCGTCCAAGCAGCACAAATATGATAGAACAAGGTTTGTTTGGTGTTCATTGGTCTGCAGGGTTGTGTTTAGCTCGGGTGGGCTCACAGCAAACCTAAATAGCCACTTCTATAGCGTATTCACAAACATTGGCCTTTTGAATAATGCAGGCAATGCATTAATAAAGATACAAAAATAATACACAGCTAGGAGCGGCAATGTGGCCTGACTTATTTCCTGGTTCTAATTGTAGAAGTTAATTTTTTTTCTACTTAATATTGGAGATTAACTTAATCATTATAACTATTTTATTGTAATTCCTTTTTTTTTTTTTTAAATGTCTTTTTTTTACCATAGCATGCTTATTGTGTTTTTAGGATATATGTAATGTAACTTTTATTCTTTTGGCACATGACCCCAATGATTTATTTTTTTAAAATACTTTTTGTATTTCATTTTTATATTTTATTTTTAATAATAATAATTTTATTTCCTACATTTTAATTTTAAATGAACTTGAAAAATGATTTTTACTTTTCTTTTTAGTCCTTATTATTTATTTATTTTATATATTTATTTATTTATTTATTTATTGCAACAGGTACTTTATATCAGAAAAAGTGGATTCCTAGATTTACTGACATACTTCAAGATGAGCTTCAACCATAGCTTTGTTGTGAACCCACGGCATATGGGAGAAAAAGATTTGAATCATGCCGTCCCCACTGACAGCGGCCACCACCACATAGATTCTGCCTTTTGAGTGAGGTATTAAGTTTATAATTCATGATCCGAGTTCTGTCTCTTTTCTGATATGATAGAGAATGATTTAAAAATAGCGAAATTCAAAATGACCAGTGCACACAAAAAGAGATGAGAGGCCTTTAATAATGGCCCAGAGCTTCCCCTTAGATCTGCTAACCTTTAATCTCTGGCAAGAAATGGAGATTAAAAAATCACCTGCAATGGCTGACAAATTAAGAAACTTGTCCTTCCCCTCCTCTTCTGAATATGTTGCGTGCTGCCGATAAGCAACTCACCTTTTGCTGAGAACGGCTTGTGTTACATAAAGAGGCTGTAACGAAGAGCTTCTTTAAATGCTTAACGTACTTGATTAAGTTGAAATTGTTAGCCTCTTTCAAGAGCCACTGGATTCACAGCAAGACATGCATTCTCTCTTTTACTAGTTTTAATATGTAATTCCTAGTCACACTTTATTTTAAGGTCCAATTCTTGCTATTAACAAACCATTAACTGACTTTTGCCTCAAACTCCTGATTTGGTGCTGTTTAATAGTTAGTAAGGTAGTTGTTAAGTTTAGGTATTGGGCACAATAAACAGCCAATATGCTGGTAATAGGCATGCTAATAAGCAACTAGTCAATAGTGAGAATTGGTCCCTGTACTAAAGTGCTACCCAATTCCCTTTCATCAAAAATGAATTACCCATACATGCGATTTCTTTTTTTTTTTGTTCCATGGTGGGTTGTTTCCATAATAAGGTGCAACCGCTTGGCTTTATGTTTATGTATACACATTCGTCCCTCATGGGCCTAATGCATAATACACTCTAATTTGACATTGATAGCAAGTCAAAAATGATGTGCACGTCCTGTAATAATAAAAAGGAGCATTGCTTGGTGTCACTTTCTGTTTCTTAGCCCAGAAGTAGGAATCCTGCGGAGTTGTTGTTAAGAAGCCTAAACCTCAAAGCTTCTATTCTTACTGTACGAAATCTGTATTACTGTACCGACTTAAACGCTAGTGTTTTTCCCCCCTCATGCCATATCAAGTGCTGTGATGTGACTGTTTCTCTCCCCCTCTTCCTTGATGATGATAGTTTAGATGTCGTGAGTTGAGAAATCCATTCCCAGTCTCTTTGTTTAATGTGACAGCATGAGAACTTGATCTTTGTTTGTTTAAAAAAGTCTCGTGTTTAGCTTCTTTTAATGTGTTTGTCTGTGATTTCTAAATGCTAAGCATGCAAACATATAAATCGTCAAGGTTAATTCTGTACCCAGCCGCATGACTGATCTGCTTCCTGCCATGTCTCGGCTTTTTATCTATCTCATACTCTTTTCTCCCTCCCTCTCTTTTCCTCCCTCCCTCTATTTTGTGCCTTCATGTGGCAGTTGATAAAGTTACGTGAAGAGGTAAGTGCTGCTCTTCCTTCCCGTTTTGGTCTTCTCTTTTTCCCGTGGATCCTCCATTCATTTTCCCCCTTCGTCAGAATAAAAAAGGCCTAATCTGATTTTAAAGTCTCTTTTGATTGAGCTCAAAATTAGGCTAATTTCTACATACTGCTCTATGAGGAAATGAATCAAAGCTGTTTCACACCAAACCTTAAAAGATTTAATCAGCTTGTCAAAACATTCACCCAAAATGAAAACGCAATGAGACATGCTGTTATCTGGAGATCTGGATATGCTTTTATTCTCTTTTAGTGATGGGTCATGATGGTCAACTATTCGTCCAACACTATTTGATTAGTGAGGTTAACACTATTTTTTTCCCCCATTAGCATGCTGTGCTTTAGCTGTTAAGTAGTCTGCATGGTAAAATTGTGACTATATTTAAACAATATATTTAATTAAAAATGTCAAGTTAAAAATGTTAAAATATCACAGTTGCATTTAACCATCTAGCTGTTTTTGAACACAGATGCATCTTATAAGGCTGATATTATATTCTGTGCTATTTTGTCTTAAATTTTAAACAATGAAACAATAAAAATAAGTTGTAAACTAAAAAACAATCAGTTAAAATCTATATTAATTTTGAGATTTGTTAAAGATTATATTTAAATAGTCTTATTAAATCATTGTACATGCTAGATAAATTAAACCCAGCTTCCTTAGTGTAAATCCTAGTTTACAAACAGTGGCCTCTTCAAGGCTACCTCCAGTATAAAATAAAACATTAATTTGTTTAAATTTTTTTGTGAATTAAGTACACTACTGATAGTTTTTTTTTTTTTATTATTATTTATTTACTATTATATTATTTGTTAATATTTTGAAATGGCTTTTTTAATATTTTGGGTTTTCAGTTTAATTTGAGTATTTTTGTCATGTTTTTATTTTTATTAGTTTTTATATATTTAGATTTAGATTTCATTTTTTATTCAGTTTTAGTCAATTTAGTACTTAAAATGATTTGATTTCAGTAAGTTACTAAGTCAACATTTCTTGTAACATTTTTTTAAAGTTTTTATATTTTATTTATTTTGGCTTTATTTACAGCTTTATAATGAAAAAGGTTTCTAATAAGTTTAGTTAGCGATAAAAACACTGTCCAAAAATTTTGGTTCAATAAGATCTTTTAAATTTTGTTTTTATTTAAAAAAAAAAAATGTTTTTATTCAGCAAGGATGCATAAATTAATCAAAAGTGTCAGTAAAGACATTTATAATCAGAGAATCCTACAAACTTTTCCACAAAAATGGTAAGCATCACAACTGTTTTCAACGTTGATATAATAAATTTTTCTTGAGCACCAAATCAAGATATATGAATGATTTCTATAGGAGACATCAGGTGACACTGAAGTAATGGCTTCTGAATATTCAGCTTTGCCATCACTGGAATAAATTACATTTTGAAACATATTAAAATCTAAAACATTTTTCTTAAATTGTAATAATATTTCACAATATTACTGTTTTTACTGTATTTTTGATCAAATAAATGCAGTCTTTTAATATAAACATAAGGCACGGTTTTTCAGAAACATTAAAAAAATCTTGCTATCCCCAAACTTTACAATGTTAAGTGCTAATTTCATCTATATGTGCAATTAGATCACCTTTGTAGTATGTTTTACAGAGCATTTATTTTGAAAGTAATACTTTGAAGTATTTTCTTAAGTAGTATGCAGCAGGTGTAAACTCCTTTAACCTAAACTCCTAAACTCATTTACACCATATAAAATGAAGTATATTTAAGTGTTTGTTTACACTTTTTTGGCTTTTACCAGTAATTTATTAGCATACATGGCTTTAAATATAACAGAATTGTGGATTTACAGCCAATTGCCGTGTTTTCTTTGTGCACCATTAGGAAGCAGCCCACAGACGTTTCCCCCACTCAGCGGATGAGAATGCAATAGCCTGCCTTTTAGTTCGAGATAAGGGGACGATTTGTAATGTCTTTTTGTATTTGTACCATTCATCTGACTTGGAAGTGAGCATGTATGTGGATTACGGCAAAAGAGGCCGTCGTCTCGATCTGCGTATGCTTGTGTGTAGGTTCGCTCGCCGGTATCTTCATCTCCTGTCTAGGGTTGTGTGTGTGTGTTTTGTTGTTTGGATTTGGGATTGCCCTATTCATAGACACATGCAGACACACACAGACTACAATATCTAAAGATCTTCATTCATAAAGGAAGCCTCCTCTCAGTGGAGGACTGGATAGCACTGCATCATGCTTCTGCCTGCCTTTGTAAAGATGTTTAGTAAGTGATTGCTTATCTTTGAAGATAACAGTATTTACAATGCAAATTTCTGATCCTTTCTATCTTGGAGAAATTGTAAAGGTGCATTAAATATTTATGGGTGGAAAAATGAAAAACCTTATCTTCGCTTCTGTCATCTTATGAAAGTAAAACGACACTTGCATCATTTTACTAATTCATAACTACTGTAAGTATGTGTCATCCTGTTATGTACTGTAAAAAATAACAACACAAATTCAAATATAATGATCTGAAGTGCCTGATAATTTTCTGTACTCTTCCACATCTCAAAGCTACACCAGAAACATTCAAGTAAACAATACAGAGCATGCTAGAAGATCATCTTAGCTCAAATAGAAGAAGAAATTCAGTAGTGCCTCTGCTTTGGAGGATCTTTGTAGACTTGTGTGTGTGTGTGTGTGTGTGTGTGTGTGTGTGTGTGTGTGTGTGTGTGTGTGTGTGTGTGTGAGTGAACATCAGTATATTGTTTAGATTTCTTCACTTCCTATTGCTGAATAATCCCATCTGTGGAGCCACACCACCTCCTGCATTTATAATTTACAGCCCCTCACAGTTCTGCGTTCTTTGCTACCTTGACTTGTGTGTTTCTCCTTTTTTGTTATTGTTTTTCTCACATGGCCAAACAAAATGGGAGTATAGCATTTTTTCAGCCTTGGGTCAAAAGACACCTTCAGTGGGTTCAGCCGCCCCTTGTTTTTACCCCAGAATGTGTATACACTTATATGTGTATAGCTGCTTTTAAATCACGTTTTTTTCTTCTTCTCCCATTTTACTGAATTTGAATCAAAGCCCGTGCAGCTTATACACACTTAGCCTGTTTTTAAAACTGTACTTTTCCTCAGCTGGAAAACATGTTTAAATATTTAGCACCCTTATTCACAGCTGTTTGAAATAATAAGGAATCATAAAAACTTTAGAAAATTGCGATTGTAAGCGCTTGTGTTTGATTTGAGAGAAGGGAAGACGATTCTTTTGAGTCACATTCGCATTGTTCCTGGGTTCCACGTTAATAACTTACAACTGAAGTGCAGTTCTTCACAAAAGAAAAAGAAATGACTAAGAAAAAAAACAAAAAAAAAATTCTCGTTTATAGTATCTAAGAACGTCTTTGTAGGAAAAAGTAGGTGTCAGATAAAAAGGCATACATACATTGGCACAAATGAGAAGGGGCGCACGCAGAGGCGGTCGCAAGCGCACCAATATTTATCATGCCCTCTTTAAAAGAAGCTTCTGTTGAACTCCATAAGACCAAAAAAGAGAGAAAATTTTGACAGTCCTGCCGCTCCAATAGTGAATAAATCAAGAAAAAAGAGGTTTCTTTTATTCAGGTCATTTTGGTCTATGAAAGTGAGCGATATGCATCTAGGACTTTTTGTTTGAAGTATATGAACTGATATGTCTAACGTGCTTTGTTACTCATAATCATCTCCTTACGGGTGCATTTGGATCCAAAACGTGGGACGTTTATCGAAAACAAATCCGCTGGAGCAAGGTAATTCGTTTTGATAGGTGATTCTTTCACGTTTTCAGGAAGTCGCGCCATTGTCGTCACTGCACCTACACGGCCACCTTCGCTGTTACCTCGGTGTGTGTCACCCCTATTCCCCCGCACCCCACACACGTGCACAATAGACATCAACAGCCCCCCCTCCCTCAGAAAAACAGACCGACTGAGGGAGTGAGAACAAGCGAGGGAGAGAAATTCAAGAAAAAGCTTTGAAGTGGCTTTCCGGCGCGCGAGTCTGCTGGCCGTCTCCCCGAGACGTGTCACCTTTGCCGAGAGGGAATAGGAAAATCACGTTTCGAATGGTAATGATAACATACTAATCACTTGAGCTCTTTGAAGACAGGGGAGCGAGCTACTCTGTCAGTATCCCCGGCTGCCTTGTGCTTCCAGGCACACAGGCACATCCCTGGTCTAGGTGTATTAGTTTAAGCGGTGCATGTCAATACGTCCCCTCCATCTCAGCTGATCCAGAGGGGCTCATTAGGCAGAGATGGCTCCCTTTTCCCCATATGCACTCCCACCCCCGTTCTCTCCTCTTTCTCTCTCCCTCTCTCCCTCCCTCTATTTCCCACTAACACCCCCTCCCTTAAACTATTAAAAAGTATTTCAGCTATTTTAAATGACATCTGTCAACCGAGAGGAGGAGAAGAAAAATGTTCAGACAGTTTTTTTTCCCTCTCTCTCTTTCCCTTCTCTGTGATTGTCAAACTTTGAAAAGTGGAATGTCGTCTATTTTTCATTTAATTTCCTTGGAGTGATTAGCCGCTATGTATTTTGACAGGTTAACTAGAACTGGAAACTTGTTTCTCTCGCTTTTTTTCCGCTGTCTTTATTCTTTCTGTGCATGTAAATAGGAATAAAGGTTAACGTCCTTTAGAAATATAGTTGCCTTTCTCTAGTATGTATTTACAAATAGAAATGCAGTGGTCTCATTTAGTGCTCACAGTCATAAATGATATGACTTGCCAGAAAATAGTGCACGAATCTTAGTTTTTTAGTATCTGCAATGGGGTTCAAAAGTTTAAGACTTAAGTTTTAAGAAAGTTTTAGGATTGTGCCAAATTTTAAACAAAGAAACGATATGATGTGAAATGAATGAGAAATATTTCAGATTCTGAACAATTTTAAGTCACTAATACATAAGTGTAAATTTGTGACATTGATCATGTGAACAACTTTGTACTGACTGGCAATGTTCCATTGATGCACAAGATGCTCTTTGGATCATTCTCAAATCATGCTGAATCACACGATCATCAGGTTTTAAAGGGAAAAAAATGGGGACAAACTAAAGACATTCTGAAATTCATTTTAATTTTTCAATTTAAGTTTTCACTTAAATATATTTTTTACAAGTGAACTTTTGGACCCCACTGTATTTTATTTTTAGCACTTCTATATTTACTTTTATGAGATATCTAGTTCTATATCAAATACAATACCATTCAAAACGTTGGGGTCAGTAAGTTGTTTTACAATTTTTTTTTTTACTTATTATGAAGTTCCACAAAAATATTAAACAGCACTTTTTTCAACTGTTATAATATTAAGAAAGGATTCTTATGCACCAAATCATCACATATGCCATCACAGGAATATTTAAATATATTCAATTTTTATTTAATTATTTATTTTACAATACATTTTTTTGTAATTGTAAATTGTAATAATATTTCACACACCGTTGTTATTTTACTGTATTTTAATGTTGTTGTTATTTTATGTTCTCAAAAGATGAGTCTGAGAACACTTCAGTGTTTTCAGTATGGCATCATCAAATGCTGCCCACAGTGTGCAATATTAATGCATCTGACCCTTGACCATGATGTTCATTTTAATCTTACATTTATGACTTCTGACTTTGTAATTTTGTAACTCAACACAAGACGAACCAACCTTTCCTTGAAAAAGTTTACACACCTTGTTGGTTTGCATTATTTACAGTGATCCCTAAAACATCCAAACTGCACTGTAGAGAAACCAGCAAGTGTTTTAGACTAAAGTGTCAGCATACACTTTAAAAAATACAGGGTCCAAAAGTTTTTTTTTTTTCACATTGATGCCATTAAATAACTATTTTGGGTTCCCCAAAGAACTTTCAATGGAACAATTCTTGCAAGAACCATTTTTTTTTCTTAGTGTGAAGAACTTTTTAATAATCTCAATAACCTTTTTCTACTATAAAGAACCTTTTGCGCTATGTAAAGCTTCCATGGATGTTTAAGATTTTCATTGAACCGTAGATGCCAATAAAGAACCTTTATTTGTGAGAGTGTACACAACAAATAAATAACATAGTGTAACAAGGTTTATGGTGGCATCCTGACCTTGTCAGACTAACAGATATTGGGTAATCTGAAGCAACATTTGAAAATGTATTACAGCTCAATTAGCCATCCCTCCCATGCTAATCTTTGCCCTGGTTTTAAATGTGATGTAATGATATCTGGCAACACCTTCAGAACAAAGCCACTGCAAGAAGGAAGCCTCAATTAAGAAGAAAGAAAGGTGTTAGATTGGAGCTCCGTCCTTTTTTTGCTTTGGAATTTGCATGCAGATCAGTCCAATTTATGAAAACGCAACTTATAATTAGATGTTCTCAAATCAATGTATAAGTTAAATTAAAACTAAGTGGTCTGTACCCTTTTGTCCTAGTGTGTCTATTATTGTGTGTTGAATAGGTCTCTGTAAATAATGTCCCAGTCTTCTCAATCACTCTCATTGTTTTCTTTCCATCTGTGGTTTGTTTTCAGAGAGCACATCTGTTGGACAACACAGAGAAGCTGGAAAGGTCATCTCGGAGGCTGGAAGCTGGCTACCAGATAGCAGTGGAAACCGGTAGGCATTCTGGGTAGGGGGGTGAGCGACAGCAAATTGTCTTGCTCGTATGTGCGGTAAAAAGTGAGAGAGTGGGGAAAAAAACGCCTTGACGACTGGTGACATTTTCAGGAGCACATCAAAGAGAAGCAAGGGAGAGAGAGGTGTAGAGCAGCAGCCGCAGTACTGTTAGGCTCACACAAAACACACCACCTTATTTCCATTCACCTACCTGTGCGTGTGTGTGTGTGTGTGTGTGTGTGTGTGTGAGAGAGAGAGAGAGAGAGAGAAAGAGTTTTTAATATGGGTACCAAATGATGGCGTGTCGACTAGAATAAACAACAACAGCCTGCCTCCACCATCCTGCAATTTTTCAAGCTAAATAAAGACCGAGATCTTTTAATAAACTGATTTCTAAATAAAGCACCTTAGACGTCATCTGATTCGCTCCTGTCTGAAGGTTAGTTTTTATCTTTAAATACAAGAAAATGAACTAATTTAGATCTGAAATAGATTGAATCAGCAGTCTTTTTTTTTTTAGCCTGGCTGTCACCGTGTTGTTGAAGCAGAGTGTATTCCTCAGAGACGTATCAAAGCTCATTCTTCAAGAAGCTACTGGCTTTCTTTGGCTTCTGTCTTAGTTTTGAAAAGTTTGTTAATTTACACTATAATGGCAGGGTGGCTTGTGTGCGACGTCGACACAGTTAATAATTCAAATCAAGAAAGGGTTGCACAGACCACTGGCGTTTGATGTCTCGCAAGAACAACTCACAAATTCATAAATGCAATCTGCATCCTCTGCTGAAAAATTTAGTTTCATTTATTTTGGATCCTCTCAAGCCCGTGCTTCATTTTTTTAAATTCCTGCCCTGCATAAGATTATATATAGATATATATATATATATATATATATATTCAGTTCACCGAATGAAGGCCCTTTGTTTTTCTGCTATTCAGACATATTTTTTTACTTATGTCTGCCCAACTGAATTACCTGCTTCTCTAGTAGATACCAAAGCGGAAGCCCATACACTTCAATGGTGGGATCAGACCCCCTTTGAGAGGAGTTTTCCCCCATAAAGGACGGTTTTTGCCTCAGAGCCGTCACAATGCTGCACCGCTTCCACTGCTCTCAGTGTGGGAGCCGTAAGCACAGAAGAATGCCTGTTTACTCAGCCCTTCTCTAACCGCATTAAAGTGCAACTCGGCCTGTGCGTCTCACTCCTGTGATCCTAATCCCTGACCCCGTACCCCACCGACCACTCCAACACTCAAGTACACATACACCTGCATTTTAAAAGCGTAGCGGCAGGTAGTCCTAAACTGAAGTGGCCCAAAAAGGACAAACCCTGTACTTTTGGGATTTGGGCACAGCAACCGTGCGCAAAATGCACAGTGATCGCTCGCACAGAGTCGGGGTAAACACAGACCTGCTTTGGTGGCTGTTGAGGAGTAACATGGGATGCGCTTTGTTTGGGTTGCGGCGGTGACCCTCGCTCTCTGTGTCACACTGAGGCGGATCGGCGAGTTTATGGAGCATGTGCTAAAATTCACTCGAGCGGCAATCCACACCTGCTACAGCGCCGGCAATTCGGGTTTCTGCTTTCCTGTAACAAAACAAAACAATTTAAAATTAGTATAGAGAAGAAATAGTTATATAAATAATACTAATAATAAATTAATAATTAAAATATATTTTATATTTCTATATTTGCTATATGTTTTTATATAGTTTTTCTATTTTATAAAATAATAATTAGTTATTTTATATGTTGTTTTTGCTTAAACTATGCTATTACTTTAAGACACACACCCAGACAAACACAAACAATACATTTAAATCTTTAAATAATAGCTTACTTAAAATCTAAACATGCCGTACGTTTGTTTACACATTTTATCATTACTTTGTATATTTTATAAATATAAAGTAATAGAGTATTTTTATATATATATATATATATATATATACTTGTAAAGTCTTTAATGTAATAGCATATTTAGAATTAAAATAATTGTTTAAATATTTTTAAAATTACTATAACATTTACTCCATAGTTACGATCACATTTTCTTCATCATTTGCATCACTTTATTTAAATAAGCACTGAGCACTAATAATGCACAAAACTGCTTAAGATTTAATTTTCATTATTTAAAATTAATTTGTAATATAAAACAACTGTTAAAACCTGGATTTTTTTATTATAATGCAAAAATCTCCTAGGTTTGTAGTAAAACTGTGAGGATCCTCCATATTGTATTTATTTATTTATTTATTTATTATGTAATTTGAATCTGATTTATATATATATATATATATGTATGTATGTATATGTATATGTATGTATGTTCAGTTTGAAGGCCGAAGGCCCTTTGTTTTTCTGCTATTCAGACATATTTTTTTACTTATGTCTGCCCAACTGAGCTTCTCTAGATATATATATATATATTCAGTTCACCGAATGAAGGCCCTTTGTTTTTCTGCTATTCAGACATATTTTTTTACTTATGTCTGCCCAACTGAATTACCTGCTTCTCTAGTAGATACCAAAGCGGAAGCCCATACACTTCAATGGTGGGATCAGACCCCCTTTGAGAGGAGTTTTCCCCCATAAAGGACGGTTTTTGCCTCAGAGCCGTCACAATGCTGCACCGCTTCCACTGCTCTCAGTGTGGGAGCCGTAAGCACAGAAGAATGCCTGTTTACTCAGCCCTTCTCTAACCGCATTAAAGTGCAACTCGGCCTGTGCGTCTCACTCCTGTGATCCTAATCCCTGACCCCGTACCCCACCGACCACTCCAACACTCAAGTACACATACACCTGCATTTTAAAAGCGTAGCGGCAGGTAGTCCTAAACTGAAGTGGCCCAAAAAGGACAAACCCTGTACTTTTGGGATTTGGGCACAGCAACCGTGCGCAAAATGCACAGTGATCGCTCGCACAGAGTCGGGGTAAACACAGACCTGCTTTGGTGGCTGTTGAGGAGTAACATGGGATGCGCTTTGTTTGGGTTGCGGCGGTGACCCTCGCTCTCTGTGTCACACTGAGGCGGATCGGCGAGTTTATGGAGCATGTGCTAAAATTCACTCGAGCGGCAATCCACACCTGCTACAGCGCCGGCAATTCGGGTTTCTGCTTTCCTGTAACAAAACAAAACAATTTAAAATTAGTATAGAGAAGAAATAGTTATATAAATAATACTAATAATAAATTAATAATTAAAATATATTTTATATTTCTATATTTGCTATATGTTTTTATATAGTTTTTCTATTTTATAAAATAATAATTAGTTATTTTATATGTTGTTTTTGCTTAAACTATGCTATTACTTTAAGACACACACCCAGACAAACACAAACAATACATTTAAATCTTTAAATAATAGCTTACTTAAAATCTAAACATGCCGTACGTTTGTTTACACATTTTATCATTACTTTGTATATTTTATAAATATAAAGTAATAGAGTATTTTTATATATATATATATATATATATATATACTTGTAAAGTCTTTAATGTAATAGCATATTTAGAATTAAAATAATTGTTTAAATATTTTTAAAATTACTATAACATTTACTCCATAGTTACGATCACATTTTCTTCATCATTTGCATCACTTTATTTAAATAAGCACTGAGCACTAATAATGCACAAAACTGCTTAAGATTTAATTTTCATTATTTAAAATTAATTTGTAATATAAAACAACTGTTAAAACCTGGATTTTTTTATTATAATGCAAAAATCTCCTAGGTTTGTAGTAAAACTGTGAGGATCCTCCATATTGTATTTATTTATTTATTTATTTATTATGTAATTTGAATCTGATTTTTTGATCGCACCTACACTGTGTCAGTGAGGAGACTCTGTGTGTGTGTGTGTGTGTGTGTGTGTGTGTGTGTGTGTTTTTAAGGGTGTTTTAGTGTGTGGTGCATTCAGTCCTGCACTAGCAGCATGTCAGGAGCACTCCAAGCCCTCAGAGAGATATTGAGAGTGCTCTCTGGACATGCAGAGCTTTTTACCAAACTGTTTGTCTCATAAATAAAGTATGGGTCTTCATTAGGAGAGGGCACCCACTTTAAAGCTGCCTGAACCAGAGGCACGCCGGCCTGAAGAGAGCCTGAAGTACAGTAGGAGGGAGCAAAGCAGCCAATTTAAAGGCATTTAAATCAGAGATGTCCCAGAGCTCACTAGCGTTAAATAAACCCTAATCAAAGAAGTGCCTGGCTGTTTATGAAAGCCAAGGAAGTGGGCAAAAGATGTTTTGTATGGAGGAAAATAAAATACCTAAGGGGTATAATTCTGTTATTTGAAGAATTAAATTTTTTGTTATCTGTCACATTTGGGGTTGTTGAAGGATTTCAGAATATTTAGTTGTATTTTTTCCTAAGAAAACATTTTAGTCAGTTTGTAGAATGACCTCAAAATCTATTAATTAATCAAAATTAATTTTAACGGAGTGTCCGATATAAACAAACGAGCCGCGAGAACAGGGTCCTTAAGGAGCAGAGCGGTGGCCTTTGAATACGCAATAGCCGCTGCGGCAGCGGATCGATGGGGCAAAATGAAACCAGCTCATTAGGGATTGATTTCAGTAGTGTTTAGATAAGCAGAGTGGGTCGGGGCCTGGCCCCTGGGGCCCTCACCAGGGCCCAAAGTTCACGCAGAGCCAGGTAGAGAGTGTCTCTGCAGGCCATCATCTTTATTAGCACCCAGATAAGCTGATTAGGCCTTGTCAATCAAAGGTGCCAGTGACTCAATCGCGAGGCCCTTCTTTCTTTCTCTCTCTCCTTCCTTTTTTGTGATAAATCATTGAAGCGACCAACAAAGCAGTAGCCATGGCGGCTAAGCTAAGCAGCCCTGCAGTTGTCACCAAGGCAGACGACGCAAGGACCCTGTGATGATGTGACGACTGTATTAAAGAGTACATCAATTTGTTTGAGAGCGGTTTGATTTTTTTCTGCAGTGGTATTAAAAGAGCATGCGAGGGGGGAGAGAAGTTATTGTTGTCGTAGGCTTTACGGAGGAGCCGAGAGTGCCCCCGATAGAAATAAATAACAAAATGAATGATCGAATGAAGAAATAAATAAATATGTTTTGTAAACATGAAGAAACGCTGCTCCTTTTGAGCATGAGCACGGCTTTAAGACATGCTGTGTCAGTCCATGGGTGTCAGAGTGTCCCAGTAAAAGACACGCGATTGTCTCCGTCTCTCCGTTTCACTGCTTCTAGCTCTTTTTCTTTCTCCTCCATGTTACCGTTCTTTCGTTTTCTGTCCTTCATCTCTCTCCTCAACACTTTCTGTTTGTTTTGTGCCATTTTATGAAACTGATAACTTGTTTCTTTGAATGGAATTCCCTTTTTTCTTAACCGTCATTTCTTTGTGTTGCCATGGCCTTTTATTCTTAAGCACTTTAAACGTTTATTATTATTATTATTATTATTATTCAGTATAATTTAATACCAATAATAAAAATAAAATAAAAAAGGTCAACATTAAGGTGAGCGCATTCAATAATGTAATGAAAAGTTGTTAATATTTTCAATAATTTCTTAAAATAATATAATATTTAGTTATATAATATAAAGCGATGTTGTAATAATAATAATAATAATAGTAACTAAATTAAAAATGCCAAAATGAAATTGAATGCGTTCAATAATGTACTGTTTTTTAAATATGTATTTTCAGTAATCTCTTAAAAGAATATATTTAGTTATATAATCTAAAGTTTTGTGGTAATAGTTATAATAATAATAATAATAATAATACTAGTAATAATAATAATAAAGTAAAAATGAAAATCAATATGTTCATTAATGTGCTGAAAAGTTGCTGTTATTGATAAACAATATTTGCGTAGTCTCTTCAACTAAAATCAAATATTTAGTTATAATAATAATAATAATAACAATAGTAATAATACATTTATAGCTGTTTGTGCTGGTTAAAGAAATATTTTTGATCACACTAAATTCAGTTTGCTGTACAAGTAATACCTCCTCTGTAATTAATTGTTTCATTGCCTTTTATTATTTATTTCAGCCTAGCTGTTCCAGTTGATTTCCTTCATTGTATAGTCGTGTTTAAAGTTTCAGCACATCGCTACTGTTCTCTCTTTAATGAGGACAATTTGGTGAAGGGATTTCCTCAAGGTATAGCATACCAAATAACTTGGGTTTTTGTAGTTTGCTGAAATCTGAATGCCGTATTGTGTTTCAAAAAGAATATGCCGTTATTTGATAATTGTTTGATTCACGGAGCAGAGCCACAAGAGTTAAATATTTCAATAGTAGAGTTTGCAGATATGCAGAAAGGAGAACTTAGCTCGAGTGGATTTTCTAAAGACAATGGTGGGTTTTTGTGTTGTAATGAGGGCATTTTCTCATTGAAAATGTATGTTTTTTTGGGCTACAACTTAAGCCTGTACTTCAGAAGTTTGAACTTATATATGTTAGAGCTTTTTAAATATGAATACACAATGTAAATCTCTTGTAAAACATTGATTTAAAGAAATATGTATATAAGTGATGGGATGTGTGCGTGAGCGTAATATAAGGTTTTCGACTCTGTAAATCTACCTACGGGTGAGCTGTTTATCGTGAAACCCCCCGGCGGATGAAAGGCGATGAAATAATGATTTTTTTTTCTCTCCTAATCGTGCCTTGTCAGCGAGGC
>NW_015539821.1:503918-514667 GCF_001515605.1 Sinocyclocheilus anshuiensis | reverse complement strand
ATATTTAGTTATAATAATAATAATAATAACAATAGTAATAATACATTTATAGCTGTTTGTGCTGGTTAAAGAAATATTTTTGATCACACTAAATTCAGTTTGCTGTACAAGTAATACCTCCTCTGTAATTAATTGTTTCATTGCCTTTTATTATTTATTTCAGCCTAGCTGTTCCAGTTGATTTCCTTCATTGTATAGTCGTGTTTAAAATTTCAGCACATCGCTACTGTTCTCTCTTTAATGAGGACAATTTGGTGAAGGGATTTCCTCAAGGTATAGCATACCAAATAACTTGGGTTTTTGTAGTTTGCTGAAATCTGAATGCCGTATTGTGTTTCAAAAAGAATATGCCGTTATTTGATAATTGTTTGATTCATGGAGCAGAGCCACAAGAGTTAAATATTTCAATAGCAGAGTTTGCAGATATGCAGAAAGGAGAACTTAGCTAGAGTGGATTTTCTAAAGACAATGGTGGGTTTTTGTGTTGTAATGAGGGCATTTTCTCATTGAAAATGTATGTTTTTTTGGGCTACAACTTAAGCCTGTACTTCAGAAGTTTGAACTTATATATGTTAGAGCTTTTTAAATATGAATACACAATGTAAACCTCTCGTAAAACATTGATTCAAAGAAATATGTATATAAGTGATGGGATGTGTGCGTGAGCGTAATATAAGGTTTTCGACTCTGTAAATCTACCTACGGGTGAGCTGTTTATCGTGAAACCCCCCGGCGGATGAAAGGCGATGAAATAATGATTTTTTTTTCTCTCCTAATCGGGCCTTGTCAGCGAGGCGTCTTATCGTGGAGAGGAAAATGACACCGATACTATCGAAGAGCCCAGAGTCCGAGTTTGTGTTGCTCCCCCCCCCAATCACGCCGGACCCGGCCTCACCGTATCTAGCGCAGCCACAAACGGCAAGTGTCGCTTTTTTCATCTGGACTTCAAAAACGGTCCCCATCATTAAAATTGCACCCGCGTTCGGCTGCTGGGATCAGCCGCTCCGGAGCGAAAATGGGATGTGGGAGAGGAGGCTCGCTAAATGTGCTAATTCTGTCCTCACATGTTTACGGCTTAATTTTAATCGGTTTGAGCGGGGGGGGGGGTTGAAAAAAAGCCTCACATTGCAATAAATAGCCATTATCTTTGACACCGAAGGACTCAGCTGTTCCAAGGATTTTGGAGTCTGTGAGCAACAGTATTATATGGGGACACACAAAAGTGTTTACGCTTGAATTGCGGTGGCCGAGGTGCACTCACTGATTTCAGCGCGTGTAGACAAAGGGCCAAACTTTCACAATGGCAAAGCCCACAAACAGGCTCTTAATGCAAGAGCTGAACCAACAAACTTGACTAGCCGGTGTGTTTGTGTTCGCATCTATCTGTTTCTGGGATTGCCAATAGAGAGTGCAGGTGTCGACTTGTTGATATATTCCAATCGGTATTACGATATTTGCTCATGTTAAGTGCAATCATTGATTGTTGAGTCGCCTAACGCAGTTTGAGAGCTTTTTTCCTTTGGGGTGATGGGGAGCAGATAAATCTTTTTCTAGATAAACTATTGAGTGACAGATTGAGAGGTAAGCTTCCCACTTGCATCTTTTGAATGAGCCTCTGTAGCAACACTTGCCACCAGCTAGATGCGCCAAAAACGCCAGTATTCTCAGGACTGAGTTCAAACTTAAGTATGAGAAGAGCAGAATTTAGACGGCAAAGCTGAATTTGTGGAATTGAAGCCCAGGAAAGAGTAAAACACACTGAATATGCATAATGATAATAATGTTTTTGTCACTGTAGTTGCTGAGAAGAAATTAATGAAATATGTAAAGAGGCAATTCCATATAAAATAACACAAATAAAACTTATGGTAACACTTGCATATTGCTTAATTATATAATATTTTGAATGGAATTAAAGTATATATTATTATTATTATTATTATTATTATATCATTATTATAAATAAAATATATGTATTAAATGATTATTATTGCTATTATTATTATTCTATAAGTACATGTTTGTATGTATGCATACAACAGTATGCATATTACTTTATTATATTTAAATGAATAAAATCTATATTAATATATACATTTTATTTTATAGGTAGTATTATTGCTATTATTATTATAATTATATTAATTCCATATTAATTAGACAATAATTAAACATTAATTGCGTCATTAGTATTTCTGTATTTACTATTTACTACATTAGTGTATCCATGTTATACACATTGTTTAATTCTATAATATTTTTAATAAAATGTATATAAATGTATAATGCTTATTTTAGTTATTATTATTATTTTACATGTACTTCATTAGTCTTGCTTGCTTGATGCAGAATTACAAAGCACTATAATGTAAAATGTGACCAGTCTTATTTTAATATTGGCTTATTTTATTTTCTCATAATTTGTTTGTAACATTAATGGCTCAAAATGTTTTTTGAAGTAACTTGTCAGAAACATGGAGAGAGAGAGAGAGACAGAAAATACATTTTAATTTCAGATCATATGTGTCTATTTATATCAGATGCACACAAACAGTTTTTCATTGACCTTTGGTTGACAGAAAGAGAGTGAAAGAGGGCACTCGAGCTGGATGGCGTTAAATAAAACTGTTTTGGAAGGAAATGGAAGACAAAAGCGAATACCCAGGACCCCCATGGGCGCTTCCTCATCGGCCGCTTTAAAGAACTGGCACATCTGAGGCACCGCGCGATATCAAAAAGCATAGAGAAAAAGTGAAATGAAGTAAAAGGAAAAAGTGGAGAGGGGGGAAGAGAGAGTGGCAGTACCTCGTCACTGTGGAATGAGGATCATAAACGGTAATTGTGTGATGGGAGTGACACGCTGATGACAGCAGATTGATGGCAGTTGAAAAGCGAGTATAATTCACTAAGGAGTCGCAGAGAGTTGGGTGGCTGAGATTAAGAGAGGAAACTAGTCAGACTGAGCTCTGAAAACACAGGCGGAGTGGGTACAGAAGGGCAGCGTTTTAGGCTTCACTTGTGCTTCCAGTTTTGTTTGTTCTCGCTGTATTTATGTCTCTCGGTGCATTGGACCAGAAACAGTCCTACTCAGAGTACATTCATTATAGTGAAAATGCTTGTTGCTTTTGTGGATAATATTCCTTCTAACCCTGAAAAAATATTTTGACTATGCTAAATATTTGATTTTAGTCATTATAGTAAAAATGTCACTTTTGTTTAGATGCAGGAATAGATTTTATGTCAATGAAGCGTCTATCAAAGCTAAAAACTCACATTAGAGCCTTTTGCTTAAAAAAATATTAAACCAAACAAACAATAAATAAATAATATAAAATAAATAAAAATAAGCTTTGTATTATAATTGTAATTTAACTTATAGAATATCTAATTTATTAAAAAATAGTTATTATAATCATTTATTGAGTATAATTGTATTAAATATAATTTAAAATATAATTTATTATAATTGGTGTTCCTTTTATTGTGTATATATAAAATAAATAAAAATAAGCTTTGTATTATAATTGTAATTTCACTTATAGAATGTAATTTATTAAAAAATATAGTTATTATAATAATATTTATTGAATGTAATTTGTATTTAAATATAATGTAAAATATAATTTATTATGTTTATTGCCATGGTTGCTTTATTTTTCATCAGTGGAAAAAATAGAAAGTCCTCCATTGTGTTGTAGTAATTAAATCTTTATAGCAGCAGTCTGACTCATATTTAAAATATATAGTTTTATTTTATTTTATAGCAACAATCTGATTCAAAACTAAAATATGGTTTTATTTTAATTACAAACTTATTTTATTATAATTATTTACATATTTGATATATTTTTCAGCAGAGGAAAAAATGTGTATATTTGTCAATCACCTTTTTATATTGAGCAACAGTGTATTTTTCTGTCACTGTTGTTCAGTCTTACAACAGTCAGTCTTTTTTTTATTATTAACAACTTAATAGCTGTTAACACAATACTGGCTTCTTCATCATAAGTTTGAACAGCTGCTGGACCAGCTTTGTTATGGATAGTTAACCCAGCACAGATCATCTTATTTGTTTTCAGATTAAATATGGCTCAATGTGTGACACTTAGCGTATCTCAACGCTGACCACCCCACAGTTTGCGGTACGTTTAAAAAAAGCCCATCATTAGCGCTGTCCGTCTGTCTCTCTGCGGCTGCTTGTGTCACACCGTCCCTCAAAGTGGCTTCCTCCTCGGCAGGCCGCGTCCTGGGCCAGTGCGGCCGCGGGCTCAGGACGCCCACTGAACATGAAACACATCGCCCGATCTGTCAGCTGGGGGCTCCATCTGTCAGTCAGTGGTACAGCTTCACTTTTGTCTAGGGAGGGAGCCGGGCAAATACGATGGGGGGGCTCCCGCGCACCCCATTTTGCGTTGTGCAGGAAACCCTACTGCCATCGTGCTGACATATTTAAAAATAGTTTGCAAGACTATTATTGAAGCAGACCCTTTTTAAGGGGCGATATCGCTGCCACCTAGGGTGCTCAGTGTATTTAATTACTGTACACTTTGGATTATTTAATTTTGTAAGGTTTAGAATAAATTTATTTTCTATAGAAAATATATAGATCTTTATTGCACCTCAAGACTCACTCACGAGACTGTTGTCTTGTGCAGTTTGACTCGCATAAATAAATCTGCCTTTTGATAAAAGTGATTATAGGCAGAAGAGTGGAGGTTGCAATCTACACTTTGGCAGATAGGCTGCGCCCTTGAGCCACCGTAAAAAGGACGGACTCAAAGAATCGTCTCCACACTGGGGGGGACAAGAGGCCTCCACCACTCAGCTCTCTCTGTCTTTGGATGTTTCTCCTGATGCTGAAAGTTCCTGAAAAGATAAGCTTTGCTCACAACTCTAGGAGCTCATTTGAGTTTTATTTATTTAGCACTGTGTTTTTATGTGTGTGTGTGTTTGAGAAAGAGAGCAAGAGAGAACGAGTGTGTTTGTGTGCAGTCAGTGCTGAATCCCTGCTGAGAGCATCAGTATTTTCAGATCTGTGTGTAGGGACGATACTGAACATCAGCAGCATGATATTTCAGCTATTATTATTCACCCCTTAAAAGAGCCAACTGGATTTGTCACATCACCTCTGATGTAAATTTAAATTTAACAAGATGCTGATACTCTCTGGAAAGATTCACTTTAATTTGAAAATATTTCAGCCCTCTTTTTTGTCACTGTGTCCACATTTGATACTGAATTCTTTAGATTAGAATACAACATAGTCAAGGGTAATTTACTTTGAGTTTTTGCCTGTGAGCAAATGATTTGTAGACTTAGTGTCGCGCTTAAGTGGTTTGGTGCCTTGACTCCAAGTCATAATCATAACCGTATTGAAAATAGGATCAAGGGAAATCTGTTTTTGTTAGGTAGGAAGAAGTACTGCGTTAACCTCTAAATTTTAATTGAAAAGCTTATGAATACATGTTGAATTCAAGTTGAAGTAATAAAAGTAGTTATGGTTTATTATTACTGTAGGAATGCAATTCATTGCAGCTGAAAATCTGAAAATTTGTGCATCATCTTAATCACTTCACTCTTTAACACTTTTAAATCAGAGATGGTTATTGTTATAATTCCTCCTTTTGTTAGATATGTGAGGAGTCTTCATTGAGTTATTTACCTAATTTAATTTGCTCTTTTTAAAGTCATTTATGTTGTCAAAAGATTTCTTTAGCAGGCAGATCCATTTTGGTTTTTAATATAAATCTATAATGTACTAGTAAATATATCTTGAAATGCTTGAAATGAGTTTGTGTAAAATGCTGTTGTACTCTAATTGAAAGACTGAGAGTATATATATATATTTTTTTTTTTGTTTGTTTTTATTTATTTATTTTTACATTTTTTATTTATTTATTGCATGAAACAAAATATTATAATAAAAATATTATATCTTGTATATATATATATATATATATATATATATATATATATATATATAAAAGTGGCGTTCCGTCCATAAAAGCTGCGAAAGCGCTGCATACCCAGGCCGTCTGAGAGAACGAGTTCATGGGCTAATTAATATAAACATGATTATAAGTTGATCCCTTGGCATTTGAGATGTGACTTAAAGCTTAATAAAGTGTTGGAATAAGCATGTAAAATTATTTATTTGAAAACAACGGTAATTTTCTGTAAATCTACGTCAGTTGCGGTTACTTCCAGGTAAGCGGATTCTCCGCAGCTTTCTCGCCTCCACTCTATTGCTATGACTCTTCAGGATTGTAGCGCATTCTCAGTGGTTTGCTGGTCTGCGGTAGATTTCATGCGCGAGGTAAGCTCGCCCAAGCGGAAAAATGTGCTGTTGTTGTCTCGATTGTCGAAACTATCAATTTCGAAATAACAAAATAACTATCAAAATAACATCATAACTGTATATTTACCGTATATTTGTGTCGCTTACAATTAAAGTCCTTTTCTGATTTTATTATTGTTTGCAACATTACTTGGCAATATTTTAAATATTATTATTATTATTTTGTTTATTTATTTATTTAATTAAATTTTTTTTTTTTTTTGTAGTTTGCATGGTCTATTATTGGAGTAGTGTCACCCGGGTGGGAGTTTTAACTCCTATTCACTGGGAATAAAAATAAATGAATGAATAAATAAATAAAAATCATTCAGTCGATGCAGACAGATATAGTGCGGGTGAATCCCCCATCTCCCCACCCTCTGAATATTACGTATCATAAAGTAACTACGTTATTTAGTGGTTTTTACTCGGAAAAGCAGCTGTTTTCTAGCATTCAAATAACTACCTGAAACTAGAGAAGAAGGATTGGAGATGAATTTCCTTTACAAATAAAATAGGAATGTGCATACTTTTAAATCGACTAGTCATTTTGGAATGTTTAATTTTATATTTGTAGCCAATAAGTTCATTTTAATTTCTTTTTGTATTTTTTATAAATGTTTATAAATATAAATGTTTTTTTAATATTTGTTATTATTTGTATTTTGTCATTATTCTTTTACTTCTGATTTAAGACAATTCAGATGATTTCTTTAATTAAATTTTTTTCTACATTTTCTTTTTAAGAATTTTCTAAATAGATACAGTATTATCAATTTTCTAAACTAATTTCATTATATATATAATTATTAATATTTTTCTAATTTATAATATTTTTTAGGTGGGATATTTTCTTGGGTATTTTAAAGTTGTTCTCATGGTATAGATTTTTGTCCAGTGTTCAGCTAGCTTGATTTCATCAACAAACCCATAAGGCTGAGTTGCCGTGCATAACCGCATTGACCGTGGTGAGGTGATTTCTGAAAAATCTCACACGAAACACCCAATGCCATCTGCTGCTGCATACTCATTTCGATTACACATGAAAAAACGCAATCTCAAGTCCTCAGCCTGCCAGAGATTGCCAGCTTCTTTTCATGATTGACTAAAAATAGTCAGGAAAGAAGTCTAGAGGCGGCCAAATGACACAATGACACACAAATGTTGTGTGTATTTGTTGTATCATAAAATCATCTCAGAATATTCCCATGGGATTCTTATTTCTTCAACAAATTCACACTAGGCCAAATGCTTTCAGTGCCACCTATGCTTCTGAAGACGTTTGGCTAAATCGTGTCCTACAGTGAGAGAATGAAAAGAGAGACGTAATGAAAATGTGATATATTTAGAGTGGCTTTAGCATCCTGGGCCACCTGGATTTATTTGGGCCAGCACCGCTCTGTCCGTCTGGGCCCTGGCTGTCCAGGAGGACTACAGTGAACAGAAGTTACCTCTTCACAACTCACACCTGATCACCATGTTTACCCCTGACTCTCTTCCTCTCTCCCAGTCTGTCTCGATCTCGCTCACCCATTTTTAACATCCCCCCCTCCCAGCGGTCCTGCCCTGTCCTACTTAACTCCGGCCCATCCTGCCCTTTGATTTGAGCTACTTATCCAGCCACAGATCATCTGCACACTTCACACACTCTGTTTCTCTCATCCGCTCATGTTTATGGGGATATGTTTCACAAACAGATATTTAGTGAACAGTCACACGTGCAGTCCAGCTTATATTAGATACGATACACAGTGCGCTCAGATTAGTCTCGTTTTTAGATGTTTTTATATTGCCTTTATTCTTATTAGCATTATTGTTAAAATTGAGACTAGCAGGTGTTGCGTTCTTATAACATTGTTTGATTGGGAAGATTTCTTTAAAGGATGCCACATGAAAAGGTGGTGAATTGGTACATAAGCATACCATCTGTTTTTCTTTTGTAAGCTCCAAAGGCATGGTAAAGCATATTTTTGTAAAGGATGATAGAAGAAAGAAATAATCTGCTCCTCTCTATTATGTAAAAGGTATCTAACAGCTGACTTGTCTTCCGTCTGGAAATATCCCTAGGCCTTCAGTCCAAGTGTTAACGGTACAGTAAATGATCCAAATTGAGAGTAGCATACAGGGACTCATTGCTCTGTTGATTACTTGTGCAGTCTAACTGCGCTGTAATGGTTCAGTTCACGCTGTTCTTGTTACTGGGAAAGAGTCTCCTTGCTCAATTTGTTAAGCACCCGTAGCCTTTCTTCATTTCATGTACAGTCACAGAACATTCTTATGGAGCTATTTGAAGAGCTTGTAGTCACTTTATTGCACTTTATGAACCTTTGTGAAGCTGTGTGAAGGAGTCATCTTAGGGAGTCAAGGGAATGATTTAGGGAAATTATCTTAAATGGAGTTACCTTTTGAAGTCATCTTATGGAAACTTTTGAAGCTTGTGGAGTCATCTTAGGGTCTCATCTCAGGGAGTCATCATATGAAGCTATTTGAAGCTTGTGGAGTCATCTTAGTTTATCTTGGTGGATCATCTTATGGAGTCAACTTGGAGTTGTTTTGATGAGTTATCTCGATAAGTCATCATATATGGAGTCATTTGAAGCTTCTGGAGTCATCTTAGGGAATCATCAGAGGAAGTCATTTAGCAAGTCATTTAAAGCTTGTAGACTCATCTTTGGGAGTCATTTTGGTGAGTCATCTTGTATGGAGTCATTTGAAGTTTGTGGAGGCATCTTACGTGGAGTAAACTGATGGAGTCATTTAAGCTTGTTGGAATCATATTAGTGAGTCATTTTAATGAGTTAACTTGTGGAGGCATCTTACACGGAGTCAACTTGCAGAGTCATGTGAAGTTTGTCAAGACCTTAGGGCAATGATCCTCAAATCTGTCTCGCAAGATCCACTTTCCTGCAGAGTTTAGCTCTACCCTAATCAAACACACCTGAGTTTGCTAATCAATGTCTTCAGGATCATTAGAAAATTACAGGTAGGTTTGTTTGATTATAGGGTTGGGGGTAAACTCTGCAGGAAAGTGAATCTCGCGAGCCAGATTTGAGGATCACTGCCTTAGGGAGTAATTCTGATGAGTCATCTTATATGGAGTCATTTTATGGAGCCACATGAAAGTTGTGGAGTCATCTTATAGAGCCATTTGAAGCTTGTGGAGTAATCTTAGTAAGTGTCTTAAGAAAGCTGTTTAAAGCTTGTTCAATTATTGATGAAGTCATTTGAATCTTATGTGGAATCTTTTGAAGCTTGTGGAGTCATCTTAAATGAAGTCATTATATACATATGTAATGAAAACATCTCTGCATACTCCTGATTCGTTTCTAGATGAATTATTCAAAATTGGAAATTGTGGCGTACTTGTTTGCATCTCTTTGTGCTACGGTCTGAGAACAATGTCATTGATTTGATCCTGCATGTGAAAATAACCATGGCTTTTTCACGAAGGAGACAAGAGAGGGGCTAACTAATTTCTCCATCAAGAAGCATTAATGTGGTTTTAAGATGGCTGCTGTGGTAATTAGTGAATTGCTTTGAGTGGGCCAGGCTAGGCTGAGAGTGGGTAATAGATGAAAAAGAGGGCAGAAAGGCTGTCTGTTTCCTACTCTGATGGAGGTTATATTTTCTGTGACAACTGGACCACAGTAATCAAAATGTGTTAATAATCCCTTCAAAGGGATGGTGCGGCATCAGTGGGGCCTCAATGAGTCTGAATCCCCTTGTTAGCAGCAGAGCTAGACATACGTGATGACACATTAATATGCAAACACATAAGCAAACAAGCAAACACTTTTTGATATGTCAATTGGATGGTCAACATGAAATCCAAATTGATGTAGTGTTGCATATGCTTCTGTTCTGTTCAGATATTTTAATGGCCAAATTCCAGGTGAACAACCCATGAATTCTGAAGAGAAAGATTCACCAGTCAGAGAAAGAGCTCAGCAGAGACTGCCTACTCCCATGAAGCATTGTGAATGATGTAATCGAGTCAGTCTCTCAAAATTTGAATGTTAAAGGGGTCATATGATGTTGCTAAAAAGAACATTTATTTTGTGTATTTGGTGTAATGAAATGCGTTTATGCGGTTTAAAGTTAAAAAAACACATTATTTTCCACATACTGTACATTATTGTTTCTCCTCTATGCCCCGCCTTTCTGAAACGCGTCGATACAAAGCTCGTCGGTCTGAAAAGCGAGGTGTGCTCTGATTGGCCGGCTATCCAGTGCGTTGTGATTGGCCGAATACCTCAAACGTGTGACATAAATGTTACACCCCTTACCATACTGTGATGCCCTGTCAGGCCGGAGCGGCGATTCAAAAACAGGAAAACCCATTACAAACGAGGCATTTGTTGCATTCAGTGGGGACATAATTACGGATTATAATGACTTATACTGTCTTTTTA
>NW_015539821.1:500026-503563 GCF_001515605.1 Sinocyclocheilus anshuiensis | reverse complement strand
AACTGTTCTGGAACAGTGTTGTAAATACAACTTAACCACTGATTTCTAGTCGTGTCCATTTTTGGAAGGCCAAACAAAGTAGTTTTGCTTTCACAACGAAACACACAGCGTCACACTTGGCGGCTAGAGTGAGGAACGGCCGGCGGGCTTGCGCACCGACCACGTGACGACCCCGGGCTGGACTCCGCTTTGTCCACGGTGAAAGCTGATCCGGCAATCCACAGTGCGAAGTTGATGTATTTCCTCAGTGACCAGCACGGATCAGCTCCAGGCATGACGAAGCGGATATCGTCCTCTTTTGGAAGGCCGAACAAAGTAGTTTCGCTTTCACAACGAAACACACAGCGCCTTCACGACATGGCGGCGGCAACAACAATACTACAGCGAGAATAAAAGTTATGCCTTCTTTCTTTGCGTGAACATTTGAGCGGCGTTATGAAGAATATCTCTTTGGATTTTAGACTTTAGTCTTTGCAACTTTACAGATCTTCTTTATGCACCAAGAGCTTGTAACACTTCAAAGAGAAAGGAAAAATTTAAATCGCATCATATGACCCCTTTAAAAAATTTGCGGTCAGTAAGTAAAAACAGTAAGATTAATTACAATTTAATAATAATAAATTTAATAACTATTTTCTGTTTTAATATATTTTTAATTATAATTTATTCCTGTGATGGCAAACCTGAATTTTCAGAAGCCATTACTCCAGTCTTGAGTGTCACATGATCCTTCAGATATCAGTCTAATTTGCTGATTTGGTGCTCAGTAACATTTCATATTATTATAAATGTTGAAAACATTTTTGCTGTTTAATAATTTTGTGGAAACTGAGATACATTTCTTTTCTCAGGATTATTTGATGAACGGAATAGAGTTCAAAAGAACAACATTTATTTGAAATATAATTTTCTGTAATATTATAAATATGTTTTTACTGTTACTTTTGATCAATTTAATGCATCCTTGCTGAATAAAAGTATAATTTCTTTAAAAAACATAAATCAATGTTGAACATTTAGCAATAAATGTTAATGCTTATAACTGACAGCAATATTATTGTTGTTTTATATTGTATTTTTTAATGAATTTTTACTTGATTATGCCATTCACAATGCAGTAGTCCTTCACAATCGACTAACCGGCCTAACTCTCATTCAGGTAAAGGAGTGCCTGGTTTTCACATCCAATCAATTCCCAATGGATAAAATCAAGTCTCACTTTACATACTTGAATGTTGTTTCTTGGAAATATACTGTATATCGAGGCAATATGACAGAGGACTGTACAAGGAAATGGTTATACACATCTACACATTAACAGGTAAAAGCTAACATCCTGTCTATTCTGTTGCTGCAATATTATGTTGATCCAACCGCCCACAGATTCAAAGGTTATTCTTTCAGCTCCAGTGATCACTGCATATTGTTACTCTCAACAGCAGAATTCTCATATTTGCCTTTTGTTTTGTTTTTTTGATCAGGCATGATAGTCTTGGCATATTTACTTTACCACTCCAGAGTGAGCTGTGTTTAAGCCAAGCCAGGCTCACAGATCAGGGAAACGCGTTCAGTAAACATCATGACAGATTTGAGAGTATGTAAGACTGACCTGTCGACTTAATACTTTAATCTCATCAAATAGAGCCTCTTCCTAACATGGTCCCCGTTCCCCCCAAAGTCTCGAATTTGGGAGTCTGTGTAGATGAGTTCGCGAGAGCAGGCCCGAATGGAGAATGTTTTAGTCATAGAGCTCAATAGTAGTCGGGTAATAAACGTCACTCACTAAGCCCTGTGAACGCAGCTCTCGCTCTCTCGCTTTCTTCTGCTCTCTCTCTCTCCCTCTCTGTCAAACTTGCCATTATGCAGCCCATTAACTGAAAGACTAGGTAGAGACCTAAGGTGGCCCTGAGGGTTGAAAACCGAGTAGAAGCTTCCAGTCACATCACATCCAGTGCGATGCAAACACCTGTCTATCTGCTCACACGCTCTGCAAATCAACCTCAACGCAGCCCTATCTGATTGGTGAGTGTCGTTGTTGTGCTTGAAGTTGCAAGGTGCTTTTCTAAAGCTAATTAAAACTCAGCGCCGTTTTCTGCAGTCGTGCGCCGGCCGTTGTAAGTTTAGTTAAGGAGAGTTTGAGGCTGGAGGTGAGCCTGTTAAATATACATTGGTGCAGGTGAAAGGTCACGTCTGATCTGACCTTGGAGTCCTCTCCAGGGACCTCTGTGTCTGCTGCACAGGGCAGGACAGGAGATACTCAATAATGTAAAAGATGTGTTCAATTAAGACCTGTCTTCTATGCCACCATGTTCTTAAAGTCGATGAAACAACCCATTTTACTTCCATAACGTGACATTTTTGAGTGAAACAGATTAAGAAAAATGTAGGGCGGGCCTGATTTCATCACTATATTGGTTATATCAACCAATTTGACAGATTTTGATTTGGTTGAGGTTGGATAGTTAATTGCACATACTCATTGTGAATTTAGATGACCTTTTTCGTCATCTAACTCTCACTTAATCTTTAACAACATGAATAATTTAATAACACTGTTAAATGTCATTTTCAGCAAACCTCAAAAAGAATATCAATTTCACTTTTTTTTACATAGTTGTGTATAATGTTATGTTATTTTAATGTAAAGTGATATCTTTATTCACTTGTAGCTTATAGTTTTATTTTATTTTATTTTAATATCAGTTATTTATCATTGCTTTCATTACTGGCCATTTTTCAAGACATGATGTAAATTTACTTGTATTTTTAAGTGTTTATTTTTAATGTTAAGCTAATTGTAGTTTTTGATATAATAATTTTTTTTTTTATATATATTTTTTTAGTTTTACATTTATTTTGACAAAATGGTATAGAATTTTAATATTAGCCATTTATCGTTATCAGCCATTTATCAAGGTACTATGTATAATAGAGCCTAAATTCACTTGCAGCATGTAAAACAATTGATTTTAGTTTTTAGTGTTTTATTTTTAATGTTATGTTATTTATTTTTACATATGTATTTTTGTAATTAATATTTAGTTTCATTTTTAATTTATATGGACAATAAGGTATTGAATTCTAATATCTGCCATTTATCAGTACTTTCCTAATTTCATCTATTGAATTTTGGGCCTCCCATACGCAGTTTAACGACTGGCCTATTCAAAATGCTGTCTCTCATTGGTTACTTAAAGGGGTCATATGATGTTGCTAAAAAGAACATTATTTTGTGTATTTGGTGTAATGAAATGTGTTTATGCGGTTTAAGGTTCAAAAAACACATTTTGGTCAGCTATCCAGTGCGTTGTGATTGGCCGAATACCTCAAGCGTGTGATGGAAATGTTACGCCCCTTACCAAATTTTGTGATGCCTTGTCCCGGCCAGAGCGACGAGTCAGAAACATTAAAATCCATTATAAACCAGGCATTTGTTGCATCCAGTGGAGACATAATTACGGATTATAATGACTTATACTGTCTTTTTATGCGTTGCGTTGCATCGCGCCCGCGTAAACATAAAACCATGTCTGCATT
>NW_015539821.1:496568-499682 GCF_001515605.1 Sinocyclocheilus anshuiensis | reverse complement strand
GGAGGGCGTGGACGAGTCTTAACTTTTATAAAGAATATCTCTTTGGATTTGAGACTTTAGTCTTTGCAACTTTACAGATCTTCTTTATGCACCAAGAGCTTGTAACACTCCAAAGAGAAAGGAAAAATTGAAATCGCATCATATGACCCCTTTAAGCATGCTTGGTGACATCATCTGAAAGGAAAATTGTTTAAGAGGTGGAGCAAATGAATACATTTTGATGATTTAATAAAGCTAAAACTAAAAAAAAATGTTCTTTGGGATGACATGCACCACTGAGTCGAGCAAAAAATATATTGAGAAATAGGGTTGATTTAGATATTATGTTGACATTTAAAATTAGTGTCCGTCTCTTCATGTCAGTAGAGTGTACGTTTTGGGGATTTTAGCTCTCTTTTATGTTTGTGAGCATGCCCAGGCCTGTACGCAGCAGGTTGTGCGTGTTTGGATGTTTACCGTGCATCCATGCAGTGCACCGTGCAAGGCTAATGCCTCACTCTGTCCCTCTGAAAGCTGGCTTGAAGCACTGGAGGACTCATTGACTTTCTAATGATCACTGGTCAACCCGCGCGAGTGCCAGGGGTTTAGCCCATCCGCACTACTCCGATATCGACTGAACACTCGGCTCCCTCTTTTCACTTCGGCCTGCCGGCTCTATGTCAAAATCCATTACCGCAGCTTCCACGCTGCACTCAGACAAGAAAAGAGAGAGACGGATGGAGTTTTTAGTTTTTCTCCTCCTCTTATCCTCCTCTTCTGGATCCACCTCCTCTGCTTTGAAAGAGAGTGAGGGTAACCCCTGGCAGAAGATCGTCCAGTAACGCGGTAGCGGATGACATATTGATCGAGTTCCCGTTTGGGCAGAGCAGAGCACTAGGCCTTCCTCTGTTCCCGGTCCCACACATTTCCACTAGGATGACTCTCACTAGCTCCCTGACCCCGCCGTGCTCTATTGTCGAATTCTGCCTTTTTCATTTTCATGTTCCCCACATAGTAGCGTGAGAGTCTACAGTTGATGTCTCTGAAGACGTTCGTAGTAGACTTTTATGAAAATTATTTACTTCCTGCCAGATCTTTGCATCATGTGCTGGGTGCAAATTCAAGGCCGTTTGAGGTTAACCTTGTGATACGGTGTAGAAGAATCACACCTCTGGGAGGTGCTAGCTGTTATACTCCATGGAGGCTGGTTATGGCTAATGCTAAGCTAAGGTTTCCAGAGAGGGCTGTTGAGGAGGCACAGACGTGAGGTGTGTTTGTGACAAGTGTCAGTGTGATTTCCTCCGTCTTTCTTGGCTCTGAATGACATGACTAATTTTTTTGTTATTTATTTCAATAATGGGCCAAGAGACAGAAAGGAATAACAAAATGACAACCAACTTAAAAGCACCCGAGGGCACATGCCAACACATCACTACAGTGACACCTTCCTCCTCCTCTCACGACAGCTTCTGTCTCGACAGGTACCGCACACACACACACACACACACATACGCAGTGTTGCCCAAACCCTTAGGCCCTTGAGATGGCAGGGGTGGCATGATTGTGTTTCTATGTTATCTGTGATCTCTGCTTACTAGACAAGCAGGACCCAAAGCTAAACCCAATCAGTCCCTGTTGAGAAGTGTGTGTGTGTGTGTGTGTGTCTCACAACAAAAGAGTTTGCCAAGGACAGTGGCTGCAACGGTGCGATGATAACTTTTGGACAGGATAACCCATTTGCGAAGACCTAAGATAGGACACGCGAGTGCTCAGTAGCGTAAATGTCAAAATTTGAGGTGACAGATCCTCATCTGTTATCAACAGGAGGAGTATCATTTCCTTTTGGTGATGTTATTCTCCTTGAAATGTATATATTTTGCATTGGAAGATTGATGATGTATTGTATAATAATCCCCAAATTCACTTGTAGCATTTAAAAGGATTGATTTTAGCTTTTAGTGTTTTATTTTTATTATGATGTTAATGATTAGTATAATAATTTTTATTATTCTTTTTTGAGTATTTTTTTATATTTAGTTTTATGTTTAATTTATTTGGTATGTATTTATTATGTCTTATTTTTAATTTATTTGCACAAAATAGTATAGCATTTTAATTATTTTAAAATATTTAGTTTTATCTTTATTTAGAATTATTTGTTTTTATTTTGTTTTATTTTAATTTATTTGGTCAATATTGTATAGAAATTTTAATGATTTTGTTCTATTTTTTTGCATAATAGTATAGCATTTTAAATTTTTTTTAATTATTTGGATAAAATAGTATAGCATTTAAAAAAATTATTTATTTTATTTTTTATTTATTTTGGATTAAATAGTATAGCCTTTTTAAAATATTTCATATAAACCTTTTTATAATTTTTTTTTATAATTATTTTATTATTTAAAAAAATAATGACAAATAATTTTAACATTAGTGCATTCCTAATTTCATCCATTTATATGTAGGTGTTATAGGAGTTTGACCACTCCCCTATTCGAACGCTGCTGACTCCCACTGGTTGAAACTTAAGCAAGCTTGGTGACATGAGCCAATAAGGAAAGTTGTTTTAGAGGTGGAACAAATGGTTACATTTCGATGAAACATTACAGACAGACGTGTTTTTTTTTTTTGGAATAACATCCGCTGATGATGTTATTGATAACGAAGCAGTATAAGTTCTTTTTGGTGATGACGTTCTCGTTGCATGTATATATTTTGCAGTGGAAGTAGGATATGAATATACATTCCCCCCAAAGCTAGACATTAATGCCAAAACTCAAAAAAAGTCTTTATTTAGTATTCTCAAAGGTGGATCAGGGGCCAGATGGGTAACGCATTGTGACAGAGGTGATGTCTAAATTAATCATTCATGCTCTCTCACATGGCTGTGTGCTAAAATATTAATGGTGGAATAAATTTGATTCGGGGCCTGTGATTAGAGGGGTGCCCAGCACCAGCATGTTTATTTATGCCCTGGAGAGCAGCTGCAAGGGTCACACTCATCCTTCTACCATACATATACCTCAGTCCTACATATATATATATATATATATATATATATATATATATCTGTCTCTGTCTGGCAGGGTGCTGCTGAGGGTTAGAATGCTGTACTTTTTGAAACAAGAGGGG
>NW_015539821.1:466589-495348 GCF_001515605.1 Sinocyclocheilus anshuiensis | reverse complement strand
TATATATATATATATATACATACATACATACATATATACATACATATATATATATATATATATATATATATACATCTGGCTCTGTACATGTGTGTACAAATGTGTATGTGTGTGTGTGTGTGAAGTGGGAGGTTCTGATATGTATTATACATTATAGAGCTGATCATCATGGAGATGCTTGATATGAATAATGTCAAAGGTGTTTTCATTGTTGTTGGGTTCTTTGTGTGAATTCATGGTAGCTTTAGTCCTCCCACCACTAGGTGGGGATATTTTATTTTCACTAAGGCTGAAGGTTGAGGCGTCTAAATATGCTGGTAGTAGGTCTGTATCTGTGATGTGCCCTGTTGGCATATTTGACAAAATCATGGACATGAACTTTAGAGTTTAGTGTAAAATGCATGTATAAAGAAAATAAATAATTAATAAAAGGGAATAATTTTTCTTGAATAATGTACATTGAATCATTCACTTTAAGAACAGGAATCTGTATAAAGTAAAGGGTCGTTTTTTATTCCTTGTTGACTTTTAAGTAGTTCTGAGCAAAGTTTGTTGGTTGAACTGAGCAACACCATTCTTAAAGACTGTTTGCATGCAATTTAATTAATTAATTTAAAATCAGTTTAAAATTTCAAACTGAAGTATAATTAATCCATTTGTGTTGGGACTTAAATTAATTTATTTGTGTTATTTTTTAAATAATTTTCTTTCAATGTAGTTTATCAAGTATTGTACAAAATTGAAATGTTTCCTTTTTTATCTAACATTATTCGTCTATGTAGTTTATTCAATTTAGTATTGTAAATGAAATGAAAATAAAGTATGCTTTTTTATTTAAGTTTTTAGTAGTATATTTAACTTATTACTCTGTTAAATTTAAATATATACTACCATTCAAAAGTTTGGGGTTGATTTGGGAAAGGTTTTTTAAATGTTTTTGAAAGAAATTTATTATGCTCACCAAGGCTGCATTTATTTGGTCAAAACACAGAAAAACAGTAATGTGGAATATTATTACAATTTAAAATAACTGTTTACTTTTTACATTTATTTTAAAATGTAATTGATTCCTATGATGACAAAGATAAAATGCTGATTTGGCACCCAAGAAACATAAAGTAAAGGGTAAACAGTTAAAAGTTAAGGGTAAAGTTAAACATAAAGTTGTCTTTTATTTTATAATTATTATGCCGTTTTAGTTAGTTTCACAAGAGTATACTATGTCACATTACTGCTGAAACTACTTGACATGTTATGCCAACTATGCTATTTTTATTTTTTTAAGTGATATTGTGTATGTGGTGTGTATGAGTGTTTTGAGTACAGTATTTCAGAGTGTGTTTATTAAGCGTCTGGTGTGGTTATGTTGGAGACAGGGCGTGGAGTGAGTGAATGAATGAATGATGTGTGTAGTGTTTGTGTCCCAGAGGCACTTGCTGTAATGGAGTGGTGGAACATGACAGTCTCACTGATAACAATCAGGTGTTTATGTACAGAACCAGCAGGTCAGGGCAGGCTTTTATCTCTGTCCTTCTCTCTGTCTCTCAGGCAGTGTGGATCTGGTAATGATAAGCACTGTCTGGCCTTCAGGAAGAAATATGAGTTGTCCTGTCACTAAGTTTGAAAATGCAGTACAGCTTTGTGTCCTTCACAGGCACCTCACCTCATCTACCACCATATGCTCTTCCTGTTTTTACCTATTGGCTCATTTGCATTTTTTTTCAGCAAATGTGTTTATGGATATAATATAAATATTTTTTTAATGTTTTTTTTTTACTTAGTCTTTAATAAAATTTGTTTTCCCTTAACATAGGTTAACATTATATATTTAGTTTTTTTGTAGCCCTTTCATCATTTGTTTGGTGGTTTATATTTATGTATATATTTGTATATATTTATGTATATATTTTTATTTTATATATTTCATTCTATTTTACTTCTCTAAATGTTTTATTTTATTTTATTTTTGTATTTTTTCCACTATATGCTCTTACTGTTTTAAAGCCCAAATTTTGTGACAATAAAGGCTTTAAGTGTTCTAGATCAAATTTAATCACAGTAGCTTGCAGTAATTCTTATTTTTTTGCATGTTTTTCACACTTTAATGTTTCAGATCATCTCTGTGTGCATTGAATTTATTTAATATACGAGTTTCACAATTTGAGTTGAATTACTGAAATAAATTAACTTTTCCACGACATTCTAATTTATTGAGATGCACCTCTATATCGCTCATGGGAGACACTTTTGGACTCAAATGTCACCCAATGTTTCTCAGGGTAAACGCTTCATTGAGAGTCCATGCCCATAGTTACGTTTTCATGCACCATCAACAGTATCTGCCAACAGAACGCCCATCCTATGTCTAGACACACATGTATATGCACATGTGGCATAGTTAAAGAATAGATAGGCTGGTGATTGTAATGAAGGGGCGACACAGACTGTCATAGGCTGTGTTTTCTTGAGTGGCAAGTTGCTAGGCTGACACAAGCCCAGGCTGGACAGAAAGGTCATTTTTCAGTTTCGGGAGCTTACTTCTGTCACATACACACATACTCCCACACCTTATTCATTAATCCAGTTTTAGCATATGCTTCCCGTGTGTGTCCCTGTAGTGTGGCAATTTAGATCTTTCCTTTTTTCTTCCTCTCGTTTTCTCCATCCCTTTGCTGTCGTCCTCTCTCAGGCTCATCATAATGATAGCTGGATGCCTGATAGTGGGGTCTGTCATTCTGTTTGACGGAGGGATGGTGAGGAAGTGTAATCTTGTGTCATCTCTGCTAACTTGATTTTTAGCTCTGGTGCTACACTATGTCACTCTATCTATCTATCTGTCTATCTGTCTATCTGTCTGTCTGTCTGTTATTATTTTGTTTTATTATTTTATTTTAATAAAAAGGTTAATTTGGTGCTTTCTATATCTCATTCCATACCTGTTTCTGACACAGTTTCCACTTCCCCCACCCCTGTCCTGCATTTCCCTGTCATGCCACAGAGGCCAGTGTGTTTGGTGTGCACTATTAAGGTGAGGTATTTTAATCTGTGCTATTTGTAAATGACAGCACTGGGGGCTCTGACAGGTGCTAATCGTTGACAGGAAAAGTAGCTGAGGAATGTGCAAGACCTCTCCTTGGCTTCGGTCCAGGGCTACCTGCGAGGGCCCCATTCCCCCTCACCTTGTCTCCCTTTCTCCTACCTTATTTTTTCTTGTACCTACTCTTTCACCTTTTTTTCATTATCCCCTTCTAACCCTGGTTAAAATGTTAATAAAGTATAGTGGTGTAGACTGCCTAGTTCATAATAATGCGAGTGTTCCAGTTTTGACATGCCACATCACTTGCTTTAAGTGTAAAAGTTGTTTAATTGGTTATTTTTACATTTAATTAGTCATATTAAATTACAAACGTTTTTTATTATTAATCATTACACAAAGCTTCAGAATATGCAAACGCTGTAATCATGGTGATAGGCTGAACTGCCTGCGTTTATTAAGCAGACATTAGTGTGAACAGCAAATATTCAAATCTTATAAAAATTATAGTGAATTTTTACTGGGGGAAAAAAAAAAGAGAAATTAATACTTTAATTCCGCAAGGATCCACTAAAATGATCAGTAAAGACACAGTATTTCATAATAAATGCACAATTTCTAAAAGTGACCTATAAGCTAAATAAGTTGTGAATCCTTGTATCTCATTTTGCATTTACAAATACAAATCTCTGCAGTTCAAATGATAGTGATTGCATGCTTCAAAAAGTGTAGGAGCAGTTAAGGCTGGACCAGATCTTCAGGTGTCTGTATTATAGTCAGTCCATCACTCCATTGAGAGCAAAGACTAGACAGTTTAACAGGCTTTTGGTGTGGATCTGCAAGTGGCCTGAAAGCTGTAAGTACTCTATATGCATCAACCAGGCTGCATGACACCAGAAAGAGAGTGTGTGGCTCCAGGTGGAGTGTGTTCTCTGGACTTTGGCCTGTGGCATTGCTGTGGTTCCTGACGCCAAGAGCAGATGCAGCTCTGGGAGGTGTTCCGGCACTTGCTTCTCCTCAAAGCTCTCAGCATGTCCCGACTGGGCTCATTAAAGCCAACTTCAGCTTCATTTAATCCATTTTTTATATCTCAGGAAAAAAATCAGCCGTGATCTTAAATCTTAGCTAATTTATGCTTTGGAGGAAGACGGAATTAGTTGTAGTGTATCAATGTCCATGCGAGGCAGATCTTCCCAAATGGGCTTTCTCGTCTTCTGGACCCAGAGTTGGTCTTCCACTCCATTCCTGGTGGGAGAATTATTAGTTTTTGCTTAATTTAGCATGGAGAAAAACATGACTCTCACCATTCCCTTTTAATTATAAATCTCAGTAGTTCCACTTTGGGAAAGTTTAATTTGTAGCACTGGTCTTGGTGTGCAGTTTTTTGGACCGCTTTTGAGTCCCTGTGGTTCTCTTAAGATCAGATATAACCATGCACCAACACAGTAGAATTGTAGGGAGCTTTAAGAATGTAATGCATCTATTTCATATCGGTAAGGGCTGTATGAATGTTTCACAAACAGGCAGGAAGTGCACCGTCCATTTAATGCTGTGAGATGTTCTTGTCCCCTTCGCCTATCAAACCTATGATCTTAGTACACTCTTTATATTGACTTATATATAATGTGCGAAGATTGTTGCTTGCGATGATTGATCTGAACATCACAGATTGAGATTGGTATTCAATACCAAGAATATAACTCCGAAGCTGCATGAGTCATTGATAGATGGTATTTTTTTTAACATTTAGATTTATTATTTGATGTTAATAAATTATCAAATACATTAATTTATATTTTCATTTTCATTTAATTTATATAATTATTTATATAAATAGGTTTAATTATACACTGCCTTTCAACATTTTGGGGTCAGGATTATTATTATTATTATTATTATTGGAATTGTTCCATTTATTATTATTATTATTCCATTTATTATTATTATTATTATTATTCTCCATTTTTTAGGGCCTAAACATGCTCGAAAACTCATGTGGCAAAAATTTACGTGATATAGATTTCAGAAATAGGTGTGGCAAAAATGGCTCAATAGCGCTTACCTATACACTTTCAATGAAGTGCCCCTTGCGCTACGTTTCATGTGCATGTTTCATGTGCACCTTGCGCTACGTTTCATGTACATTTACGAAACTCGACACATGTAATGTTCCAATACCTAGAAAAAAGTCTCTTGGAACAAAATCCGAAACCCAAAAGGAAGTCAGTTATTTAGAATTTTCTCTGCAAATTTTGTGCCGTTTTTGACATTTTAAGGCGTTGTATTTTAACGAATTCCTCCTAGAGATTTCATGTTAAATTGAGAGAATCTTGAGTTTTCATTAAAGGGCGTGTCCGTGACGGCCTGATAAAATTTGCTGTTTCACCATTGAAAAGGAAGTTGTTTTAACTCAGTCATACAATGTCCGATCTGCCCCAAACTTCACACATTTGATAAGAGTCCTGGCCTGAACACATCTAAAGGTCAAAATTCTGTTATAATCATAGCGCCACCTTCTGGCAACAGGAAATGACTTGTTTTACACTGACTTAAACATGACAATGTCCAATCTGCCCCAAACTTCACATGTTTAGTAAGAGTCCTGGCCTGAAGACATCTACATGCCGATATTCAGTTATAATTTATAGAGCCACCTGTTGGCAACAGGAAATGTCATGTTCACTAATTTTCACTAACTAAAACATGCAGTGTTCAATCTGCACCAAACTTCACATGTTTGATAAAAGTCCTGGCCTGAAGACATCTACATGCCAATATTCAGAAATAAATTTCATTTTAAAATATATTAAAATAGAAAACAGTTGTTTTAAATTGTAATAATATTTCACAGTGTTACTGCTTTTATTTTATATCACATAAATGTACTTTGGGACATAAAAATATTACTGACCCCAATCTTTTTAATGGGATATATTTAATTTATTATTGATATATTTTTAATATTTGTATTTATTAAATACAGAAGCCCTAGAGTGTGACATATTTTGCTGCTCTTATTCATTACGGGGTCTAGTAAAGGTTTAAAAAAAAAATAATATATATATATATATATTTTAGGCCACACAGACCACCCCTAAAACTAGGTGTACACAGGGAATGTAGAAAATCCCTCATGGAATCCCTGATGTGGAGGAATTTTTAAACCGCACGTCCTCGCCATAGACTGTAAAAAAACATGGACGTAGTGTCCGTGACGTCACTTGTAGGGTTCAGAAGAGCATTTTTGAAGCCTAAAGTGGGCGGAGCCGACCGCCGCCATCTTGGCAGCGCGTCACTCCCGGATAATCGAAAATGGGCAAAAAGGTGGGACGTGGGTGAAGCTGATCGCTAGTTGCTGAAACCACGCCCGTCTATGGTGACAGCAGTGCTGCCGTGCAAAGACAAAACACCATAACTTCGTTTTTGGTCGAAATTAGTTATTGATAATTTTGGGACATATATGACCTCCTTTATCATGTGTATAAAATTTTTTCTGGACAAATAAAAATCTTTAAAGCCATTTTTCTAAGTTTCACAGTCTAGCGAGTTTCACACTCTGGAGCAGAGCGGCAGTCCACCTGTCACTCAAGTGGCCAGGCCCTTAATTATGCAGAACTTTAAGGCTTAATATAATTTAAACAGATGAGTTATACAAAAATTCACCCCCCTCACAGTTGTCATGAAGGTCAAAATTACCTATATAGACCAAAAGCACTTTTTGTACCAGGCTGTAAACATTTTTTTTCTGCTGTAAAGTTGGGCATTTTAACATAGGGAGTCTATGGGACTGACTCCCTTTTGGAGCCAGCCTCTAGCGGTCAGTCGATGAATTGCAGTTTTAGTCACTTCCGTATTGGCTTCAAGCGAGAGACCGGGAGGTTGCCGCTTGGTCCTCACCCTTGTTAGCCCCACTGGCATCTCTTGACAGGGGTGGGCACTTCTCCCGGGGTTGGGGTACCATGCCAGCCCAGGCCAGGACACTGTGCCACCCTAAGTGAGCCCCCTGTTAGTGCCCTCTGCCACAGTCACCACATAGCAGGAAGCAGGGGCCTGTCACGCGTCAGCACCAATTACAATCAGCTGGTACACCACAGATAATGCAGCTGGCCCCTGGCAACACACACACACACACACACACGTCCATTACGGTCACACTATTGTGCTCTTACATACACAAACTCAATCAGACTGTAGTGGTAATGTATTAATGGACCAGAAAAACAGTCATACATTTTGCTTCCTGAATGAAAAGAGCATTAGAGTGCAATGGTTTACAGAAAGCTACTCCACTTTTTCAGTCCACTAGAAAATACATGCTTACAGATTTTACCAGATCCATTCTTTATGTGTGAAGTCAAATACTCTCTGTTTGACCTTAACACACTCAGCAGATAGTGATATGTGGCGAAAAAAGCCTCTTTTGAGTTTCCTTACCTCTTTAGCTCTCTCCATTTCCCTGCACTGGGACTAATACAAAGAGACCTGTTTACATTAACCTTGAGAAACGTTCTCTCTGAAGATGGAACGTGCTCTCTTGTTGCTTTATATGATATGTTTTTGTGCTGGGCAAAGCAATCACATGAGAGGACTGGTTTCCAGGACAAAAGAGCTATTACCTTGGTACAGTACAATCACTCCAATTCCCACTAAACTTGGGGGCGAATCAGTTAATAAATAAAGGCTGAAAAGGTGCAAAGTGAGAAGGATGTGTGAAAAGAGCCGTGATATGAATATGATGCGTGAAAGGATATGTGTTTTGTTTAAAGCAAAAGCCAAAACCCTGATGTTTTTTTTAATTTAATTTAATTTTAATTTTTTTATTGTGTGGTCAACCAATTCACTTTTTGTCTGCCTCCCCAGTCATATCTCTGGCCAGCGGAGGAACAATGTGTGGTTTTGGTTGGCCAAGGCTTGAGACAGTCACGTCTTTGTTAGGCGATGTTCGGGGCAGCTTGTGGTCCTGGTACTGGGTTCTGTTTGTGAGGCTGTTGTCAGTCCATAAACAGCAGCGTATCACTGACAGCAGGGCCCCTGTCTTACATGACCACACAGCTGTTGTCTTGCAGATCAGTGTGTCACTCTGTGTGTGTCCAGCAGAGACTGTGTGTATGTTCTTCTCTGAGTTTCCTTGCATTTTTTAAAAATTAAAGATATAGTTTACCCGAATATTAAAATTAATTTACTCATTTACTCACCCTCATGTCATTCCAAAGCCATGTCACAAAAATACCATTAATGTAGTCCATATGACTTGTACAGTATTATTTAAGTCTTCTGAAGCCATACAGGAGATTTGTGTGAAGAGCAAAGTGAAGTTCTTCTTGACTATAGCTGTCAAATCTCCAAGTTCAGAGAAATGTAATATAGAAAATAATAAATAAATGAATAAAGTAAAATACACTGCCATTCTGTCATTTGGAGTCTGTAACTTTTTAAATGGTTTTGAAAGAAGTCTCTTATGCTCACCAAGACTACATTTATTTGATAAAAATACAGTTAAAACAGTAATATTGTGAAAAACAATTTAAAATAACCAAGACTTATTCATTAGTGTCATCAGAAATCATTCTAATCATTCTAATCATTCTAACATGTTGATTTTGTGGTCAGGTAATATTTATATCATCTTTTTTATTATTAATAGACAGTTCAGAAGAACAGCATAAATTTAAGAGTTTTCAACTTTTTTCAATGTAAAAGTCTTCCTTGTTAATTTTGATCAATTTAATGTGTCCTTGCTGAATAAAAATATGAATTTCTTACAAAAATTCATGCTGACCCCACATTTTTAAACAGCAATGTATATGTCAAATTCTTATTAAAATAAAATAAGTCATTTCAAATTGTTTTAATTTTCTTTCTAAACTCTGGTCATAAAATAAATCACAATTATTTAACTATATTTTCAACCATATAATTTTTTTTCTTCAGGTTTATACACCTAACACTACTTTCTATGGTGAGCAGAAAAAGATACAGTTTATCTTAAAGGGGGCATAACACACAGTTTCACCCAATCTCATGTTAATCTTGCGTACCTATAGAGTAGTACTGCATCCTTCATATCTCCAAAAAGTCTTTAGTTTTGTCATATTTATAAAAGAAAGATACAGCTTTACGATTCTCTCCGGAAAAAGCCGAGCTCCTGGAGGCGTGCCGTGGGCGGAGCTAAAGAGTGACGAGCACTTGGGCGCCGAAAGCCAACAAAACAGACATTTGATGCCGTTTCACTTACCGTCTGCAGTTCTGAATCATGACCGGGATCTTTTATAGCTGGGACCGCTCCATCTTTCAGTATCAAACGATGTGCAAATCCAGCGTCGAACTGGGCCTTGTTTATAAAACGTTCGTCAACAAACACACTTGTGAAACTCCGTTGCTGCCCCGGAAAAACAAACTGTATCCACTGTTTACATAACGCTGGGTTCTTTAAAAAGCTGAACAAAGTTATCTTTCCCTTACAACCAAAAACACACTTCTTTGGATTGGAGACATTCTTCCCGAGCAAGTCCCGTGCAGCACTGCCACCAGATGAAGCTCGTTGATGGGCACGATCTCGCTCTTGCTCTCACTTTGGTCGATGTGTTCACGGGCGCGCTCTTCCGGGAGAAATGCCCATATAAGTTCCACCCTCGTTTACTTCAAGAAGAGCCACGATCGAAAAAAACTCTCTGAAACTTGTACGAACCCAGAAGTAAGATTTTTGTCCATGCTTAGCATGAGAATCCAACTCTTTAACAGTGTAAACAACTCTGAATGCATGAGACAGCATTGTACCTCCCCTTTAATATATTGTAAATCTTTACTAGATAATATTTCTATTTTTATGCTTTAAAAGCAGAGGGGGCAAACTATGGCCCTCCAAGCACATTTATCTGGCCCGTCAGGCAGTTGGTCCAAATGACTTATTTGATGCAATATCAGCAAAATCCAATAGATGGTGCAGTAGCCTGCAGTGCGGTATATAACAGTTACGTATACGGTATATTCAGTCAGAATTAGAATGCGCTAAGTAATATCGTCAGGGTCAGATTTACCTCTTATTCCGACATATGCAAAATAAATTTTTGGGTCCCCCTTTATTAATTTATAATATTACCATCCCAAAATAGCAAACAAACATTAATCATAATCCATGGAACTTGTTACAGTGTTCTCTATAGCAGAATCCCGTTGCTGATTATAAAAATTTAATTTAATTTAATGCTAAGAACGGAGGCTTCAGCCATTAATATGATATGGTTTTGAGAGAGAGAGATTAAGTGTGTGTGAATTACCTACTGTATGTTCGTCTCTCAACATTTTTCAGAAGCAGCATCTCTACCAATAGTGAATCTGTAAGCTTAACTTCTTCATAAATAGCGGCGTTATTGGGAAATATCGTGTAGCTTTTCTTAAGCTTAAAGGGGTCATATGATGCTGCTAAAAAGAACATTATTTCTTTGCAAATGTAAAGATCATCTTTATGCACCAAGAGCTTGTAACACTCCAAAGAGAAAGGAAAAAATGAAATCGCATCATATGACTTTAAAGGTAGACATGGTACAAGAATAGAACTGCCATGTATACTTCCATGTAGAAGTATCTATGCAGAATAGTAACTGTCAATTTAGAATAAAAAAAAAATCAAAGCTTCATTTGTCATGCATATACTATGCGGCTCCTCACTTATATTCAGAAAACTTGATGTGGCCATTGGATCAAAAAGTTTGCCCACCCCTGTTTTAAAGTGATCACCATACAGTATTTGGAGTCTATGTAATCAAAACATTAAAAAATCCAATTAAAACATTCTTCAAAACATCTCCATTTGCGTTCCTCAGGTTGAAGGAAATCATACAGGCTTGGAATAATATTAGAGTGAGTAAATGATGAGAGAATTTACATTTGTGCAAGAACTGAACATTTAATGCTCGAGTCGCCTCCTTCATTAGCAATAATGTGTATGAAAGTTATGTAGATTCTGCATGATAAAAACACCTACAAAATGTTTTCTCTGTTAATCTGAATCTTAAAGGGGTCCTATTATGCTTTTTCACTTTTTCAACTTTAGTTAGTCTGTAATGTTGCTGTTTAAGCATAAAAAAGATCTGCAAAGTTACAAAGTTCAAAGCCCACTTCAAAAGGAGTTATTTTATTTAACAGAAATCACTTTTCAAAAACTACAACGAACGACTCATTTGGACTACAACGCATATTTTCCGGGATTTGTGATATCACAAATACCGACGAATGGGACGAGACCTGGTTGAGCTGCACTAGAGAAGGCAACGAGTGTTATCACTATGTCGCAGATACGCTAGCTTTCCCAAGGCAGACAAACTTAGAGCGGTTACAATCATACGGGTTTAAATCACGCTCAAATTGATTTGATATTGACGCAATATTTATACTGCAGCTCGCAGGCGGCTATGGTAAGGGGCATGACATTTCCAGTATGAGAGCCTGTTCTAGTACACCCCCAAAACAAAATCAAGACTTTGTAAAAGAGCATAATAGGACCTCTTTAATACAGCTGTAGTGCATTAAGTCTCTTTATGTGTGTTTGCGTGTGTCCCATCTGGCTCTGCAAGTGTCTCTCACCTGTACTGTGTGGCTTTGAGATCTGATGTCTGCGGGAAGTCCTGATGAAACCACGTCTTCTCCTCCCGTCACTCACGCTGGGGTCACATTCCATCATGCTGACTAGAAAGAGAGAGAGAGAGAGAGAGAGAGTACGTGTGTGTGTGTGTGTGTGTGTGTGTGTGTGTGGCAACAGGCTGCTCTGAGTGGTACCAAACTCATCACTTCTTTCTGCCCACTGATCCAAGCAACATAAAGGAAAGGTGGGCTCTGTTAGATGACATGTATTATTCATGTAAGTGGTAAAGGTATATGCGTTTTGTTATTACCCGCATCGTGCCTCTGTGCTTTGGTTGAGTTGGCCCCGCAGTCGCATTCCAGACACCGTGGGGATCCACTCCCGAATAAAACCACCGACCAACTTAAAAAAACACAAGCAAATTATTTTGTTCAACTGCGACCATGACAACGTGTAACTCGCTGTAATAGATTAAAAGTACAAGTGCGAGAAAAAGATGAAGACGGAAGACAAAAGTGAGGAGGGAGACAGAGGGATTTGAAAAGGACAGCGAAGAGTTGACAATTGAGTTATAATATCCTGTCCTTTATGAATAATTAATTTGATGGCACTGCACTCTCAGAAGTTAGATGAAATTAGTTCTGCCATGTCTAAAAAGTTAGATATGCTTCATTAGTGGATGAGATGGCAGGGAAGTTGCTTGGTCTGCCAGGGCTGTAGCAGTTAATTCAGGAGGATTTTTTTTTACCTCTTTGCCACTGATTACATGCCGACTTTTATTCACCGTGGCTGATATTCAGTCCAATGCATGCTCTTGCATTTAACATTTAAAACCATGCACATCCTACAGCTGCACTGCCCTTAAAAACCATTGAAGTCTTGCATTGTAATGCTTCGCTTATGAAGACAGTCAAGGTTCTTGGGGTCCATGGTAATGAAACATCATCTGTGGTTTGTTGGTAGATGGTTCTTCAACTTAGGGCACTTTGTGATTGATTTTTGTTAACACTAACAGATTTCACCTTTTTATATGAAGATCATACTGACTTGGAAACCTTTTTTTACCATTTAACATTCATTCATGTATAAATTTTAACGTTTCACTTTTCACTCAGACCCAGTCTTTAAAGCCTTTAAAATATAAGAATTACATTTTATAAAAAACTAAGTTATAAACAAAATGTAAAAATAATTATATACCATTTCAGTATTTATTTTGAAAAGCAAAAGGTTCTTCTTAGAAAATGTTTTTTTTTTTTCAACCTGAGATTTGAGACGTGATGAAAAATCAAGGTAAATGTAACTTATGAACAGTATATTTTGATTAATTTCAAATAATTTTGCCAAATTATACAAAAAGTGTGAAAATATGATTTAACTGTTTATTTAGCATACATAAAACTAGCTTCAAAATTACTGGCTGTTATTGGACATTATTAGTGTTCAAATTAAATAAGTAAATGTGAAAGTGTTTTTAAAAAGACTTTATTTTCTAAACGTCCACTGAGCCAAAAGTGCCCACAGTTGAAGAAACACCAAGGTTCACACATAGCCTAACGTTGCTCTTCAAAAAGCATTTAAGCCTGAAACACATTGAAAGCATACCCCTGAAATTTTGTTAGCAAAAAGTAGTCCTGCAAACTCCCCAAACATTGGTTTCTATTGCACACTTGTCACTTTATGATATTTATAAACTTTTACTGTTCTATCAGTGTTTTCATAGCATGCTCTTTTCAGTTTTACCTTGACTGTTTGCCACAGCTCATACCATTTGTGATTGAATGATTACATTCGATTCAGAAAATGTTGTCTAGACACAGGCGTCATCAGTTCACAACGAAGAGGTTTATGCCATTACAAACTGGAAATCAAGAGATGCCAATTCATTTTGACAAACTTTTCTGTCTTTTTAATAGTTTTTGGCTCTTAGTGTGCAGTGGTGCCCATAGTTTATTGTAAGTTGTAAGTATTTTAAGAATTACGGTTAAAACATGCACACAAATATAGATTGTGTAGTCCTGCACTCTGTGCTGATGTTATGTTGTGTATTTTCACTCTGGCATCTGACAATAATCTCTCTTTATCAGGCTAGCTGTGGCTATTATTAAATGAGCCACATGATGCATCTCTTTTGTGTGCTCCCGCCATGCCTCATCTCCTCCTTATAATAGCGTTTTTATTTGCCGTTCACTAGAGATGGGAAGTGTGTTGGTATTAACCTAAAGAAACAGACAAACTGGTGTTGTTTGGGCCGATAAAGCAGTTGTGCTCTGGCAAGCAGACACTCTGCCTCTTTGCAAGAAAAAAAAAATGCAGAGGAAACCTTGTACTTAAAAAAAATATATATATATAGAAGGACAAAGACATAATTACATCGCCATCAAAACCTGGTGAAGACCACAATATTTTAAGCTAGTAAAGAGGACCTTGTTAGCAGCTACCAGACACGAGAACATTGCTATTGATTTTATACAAAAGTTCAATAAACCATACAGTAAATTAATACTAAGAAACTTTACATTTAAAAAAAAAAATAAAATTTTTTTTTGCACTACGAAAATAGTTCAAAACAAACCACAGCAGAATCTGATGCACGTCTCATAGCAAAACACAGTAGTGGTAGGTATTCTTAAATGAAACAATGTTTTTTAATGTTTGAATCAATGTTTGAATCAATGAATGAGTGTTTTTAAACTAATCAGTTGAGTGAATGATTAAATGACTCACTCACAAAGACCACTAGATTCATTCCAGAATCAACCTATTTCTTCCTGAAAGAATCAGTGATTTTTAACAAATCAGTCACATAAATGATTCCGTGACTTACTTGTCGCCACCTACTGGATAAAACAATGAAGCCTGCAAAGAGATGCCCAAGACTTTTGCATGCAAGTTATTATATAGTGTTGCTTAAATATGGGAAGTTTTGTAATTATACTCAGAGTAGAAATTAATCAGAAATAGTAATTTCTACTGTTACAGTACTTTAACTTGTGTTAATATCATTATAGAAGTTTCCAAAGTGTAGAACAAAAATGCCACTGCTTAAAAACATCAGTTTACATCAAGTAGATTACGTCGTGATCTCCCCAGGTTCCCATAAAGCTTTGCTCATTTAATTTTTAAAAGCTTCTCAGTTTGCAGTGGCTTTTTTCCCCGAAAGTGGGTCCATTTCAACCACAGCTTTATATAAGCTGATCGGTAAACATGTTTAACCAGTGCATTTTCTGTGTGTTAGGAGACAACTGTTTGGCTCATGAGTATTAATGAACTCAAAGCTCGAGTGGGAGAATCCCTAAGTGTTGATAACTGTCAGATTCTGTCAGCACTACGAAGCCTAACAGCACAGAGTAGTGTGCTGCTGCGTGCTTCCGATTCAAACTCATGTTTGATGTCTTGCTTTCACGCCCTCCATTTCTGCTTAAGCCAAATTACTGCAGACAGTCCTAATTCTCCTGAGAATTTTTGTTTGTTTTGTGAGAATACATATTTTACAAATCATTGGCACGTCGCTGATGTATTTAGCAGCGTATAAGCAAAGAGAGAGAGATATTTTTTCTTGACGGATTTTTACTCGGGTTTTGGCTGAATCAGTGCTGTCTTTGTAAGAGACCTGACAGGGTTTTGTGAAGACGTTCTAAATAATGAAGCATGAATCGAGGACCCTGAGCCCTTGGAGAACTTTGCTGTCCCGCAGAGATCAGTCTGTCACACAGGCATAATTGCCATGGTCTCTGCTCTGCTTTCTGTTTTATAGGTCAGATAAGGAACCATTTTTGTGTTTGAGCACTAATATAACCATATTTTGTTAGGTTTTATTCACAAGATCATTTTAATTCTCTGTAACACAACATAAAATCATTCATTCATCACATAGCTCACACAAAAATGAGAATTCTGTAATTATTTACTCACTCTTATGTTGTTTCAACCCTGTATATGACTTACGTTCTTCTATTAAAACACAAAAGAAGATACTTTGAAAAATGTCTCAGTGTTTTGTGTCCATATAATGAAAGTCAATGGGGTCCAATGTTGTTTTGACCCCAATGACTTGCACTGTATGGACATAAACTGTTAAAACATTGTTCAAAACATCTTCTTTTGTGATCCACATAAGAAGAAAATGTGTACAGGTTTGGAACAGCTTGAATTTTCTTAACACTTGAATATTGTACCAATTACTATAGTTTAATATTATTCCTTGTTAAATCTTGTTAAAACATGGAGAAAAACAACACCAGAACAAACCTGTCAGCACTTTTTCCCTATGCGGCAATTCTAACATCAGAAGAGTGCATGTGCAGCTACCTGGCTGTGAAGGTTTGGAACAGCTTGAATTTTTTTTTTTTTTTTTTTTTGGGTGACCTATCCCTTTGAAATATATAGTTTCTGTGATTTCTCTTGATTTAGGCTAGTAACGTAAGTTCCTGTGGTATGGGATGTGGATCTGATCGCTCTGAATATTTGCAAGGCCCGAAGTCCTTATTATTAATGAGGTCTGCAAGTTTTTTTTTTCTGCTGTTTACCATGAATCAAAAACCTGTGAGCGCCTTGTGACAGTTTTCTTACACAGCAGTTAATGTCAATACTGTACCTAAATTGATTGCAACAAATCAGTGGATCTTTGTTTCCAATCTATTTCGGCTGAACCGATCGAAGCACACCTGACCACCTGTAGGTTGAAAGAGTATTGTTATTTTACTCTAGGCACAGGTAGAACTTGTTCTGTATATACCATTCAAAGATTAGTGCTTTAATATGAATATGTACTATCAGATGACAAGTGCAGGCAATCTAATTCATTCGTTCCTATTGTTTTGAGTGGATTACTGTGGGACAGAGAGAGTGTTTAAACAAAACTCAGTGGATCGGTGGATTAATTTAAAAAGAGAGAGCCAGTGAAAACTAAAATCAGTTGGAGTTTAAATGTGCTAAAGTCTTGAATGCTACTCGGGGGCGGCTGTCAAAACATGCAAATAAGGTTGACGGCAAATTGTTTTGAAAAATATAATTAAGGTGTTTAAATTTTGAGTCCTGCGATACACAGGACTGCAGGGCTCCACAAGCATTCTGCTAATTGTGAAGATTGCTTTTAAGATCTAAATGCTCGTTGGGTTTTTGTTTGCGTTTTTTCTTATTGGATAATGAACTGTTAGGAAGTGTTAGATCTTGGCATCGTTTCGACAGAGTTTTTTGTCAGAGATAGGCAGGGATGAACACCCTGAGGTGTTGTGTTTTACAGATAATTAAAAGGCAAAATTTGTGTTTGGCTGTTTGATCTGCCTGTCAACTTTCCGATTAGAGGCGTTACAGGCTTTAATCAACAGTAATGGGATCATTAACGTTCCTAAACTGTGTAAAAGAACGTCAGGATTTTCTTCTAGTCCGACACATTGGAGCTTGTGAGTCTGGCAGGGTGTGAAGTTTGCTGGTGTTCAGTAAATGATGTGCAGCATGTGATTAGGAGGAAGTGAGGTAATTATAAGAGCAGGCGTCCCACTGCAACAGCCACGCCAGCTTGCGTTTATCTGTTTCTCACTTCTCTCTCTTTTTGCTCTTTTACGCTTTCTCTTTGCTTCTTCCTTTCTATTCCCCTCTTCAGCTCAGAGTGAATTACAGCACATATTTCCTATTCACATTTCATATTTCGTATTTGATAACAATCTTTTCATCTGAATCCGTAACATTGTCAGCCAAAAAAATGCGTATTTGTAGCACTGAAGTATGATCAAGACATATGAAGACGAATGCATGCGTTTTCTTGCTTTCTTTGAACGCCGGTGACTGTACACAAAGACTTATCTTTTAGACTGGCCCTCTCTGCTCTGAAATAAATGCACCAAATAAAGTGGTGGCACATGCATCAATATTAATAAAGTCAACTGACAGTGTACCACTGTTTATTAATTTCGCTCGGTCACATTTGGTGCACATTTCAGCTCAGCTGGGGCCTAATCTGCACGAAGAAATCATTTCCTGCTTCGAAAGAATGAAGTGAACGAGGTCCATTTGATGGGTGCGGATTGACCGGTTTAGGCGCAGTAGATGTATGGCTCTCCAGTGGCCCATGGAAATTCTGCCTGTTTAATTGAGGAACCTAAAAGCAGTGGGCAGCCTGCACTTTGTGTATGTAAGGCAATCAAGACCTGCCCCAGACTCTATTAGTTTTCATTTGGATGCTTCAGTAATGCCAGTTGATTAAATTGAAGCAATTTGCTGCAAGAAAAAAACTAACCACCCTACACCTTTCCCACCCACCATGTCAACAGTGTTTAGGTTTTACTGTAAGCGCTGTTGTTTGGGCTGTTAGGTAAGACTCAATTTGTTCAAAAGTAGTGGCACTGAACAGAAATGGATCTCCTTAATGGGTGATTCTTCAATTATTATGGGTACTTTTGACTACTTAAAATCTTGAAAAATTTATGTTAAAACATTTATCACATTTGCTGAAATAAAGATTTGATTTGCTAGAGCGAAAATTTGATTACTCTCAAATCATGATGCAAAATATTTAAATTAATTGCATCAGTGATTCTAAGTTATAAGAAATGCTAAATTTTACACATGAATACCAAATGAGAAAATATGGTTTCAAAAGGTTTATAGTAGGGCTGGGCAAGTTAATGCGTTATATAATTGATTAACGCCGACAATTATTTTATCGCACGTTAACGCAGTTTTTTTATTATTATGAAAGTCCGTTGCTCACTGGCTCTGAATACACATACAGACAAACCATGGGTCACAGGAGGGGTGGGATGTTGATCAGTACTGGCATGGGATGGGTGTCATCACGCGTCTCAACAACTGATCTATAATAGAGAATATACTGTGTATAGATCAGTGGTCTCAACCAATGAGAGCATTTGGGGTGGGCCTAAGACTGCAGCAGCGCTCACATGAAGCGCTCACAACTTCATAAGTGGGAAATAGGAAGTATCCGATAGCACGTGAAGGCAGCAGAGAAGCGCTCTCACTCAGCACAGTGGACTGCATCGTTTTGTTAACTTTGTGGTTTATTATTTTGAGTCGTTTGGGACGCGGTAACACACACGGCCCTCTCACAATATATTGCTTTACAGATCTATCACTTTTGCCGCCCAGAAATGTCCATACTGATGCTGCACGTATCAGAAGTTCCGCGCTCCTCTCACACTACATGCGTACCGCGCCCGAGCCCAAGAGAACCGCGCTCTGGCCCACCTCTTCCAACCGAGCCAGGGCCGGCTAAACGAACCGCGATCACACTAGTCAAACGAACCGGGCTTTGGGGGGTCAGACGCGCTCGGGCACGGTTAAGATTGCCTAGTGTGATACACCCTTATTCTCCCGCATCCGGCACACACGAGTCTCTACCCGCCCATCAAGTGTTGTCCCGTGCCGCACTCTGTTGCGTCGGGTCCCGCGATAGTGCAGGTCTCTACTCAGAAGGTGCCTGTTCGCAATCATGCAGCACATATCAGAAGTTCCGCGCTCCGGCGCAGTTAGCGCTCAAACTACATGCGTACCGCGCCCGAGCCCAACTGAACCGCACTCTGGCCCACCTCTTCCAACCAAGCCAGGGACGGCTAAACGAACGCACAGAGCGATCTCACTAGTCAAACGAACCGTGCTTTGGCGGTCAAACGTGCTCAGGCATGGTTAAGATTGCCTAGTGTGAGTACACCCTAACTACTCTCCTGCATCCCGCAAACATGAGTCTCTACCCGCCCGCACTCGCCCATCAAGTGTTGTCCCGCGCCGCACTCTGCTGTTTTAGGTCCCGCAGGTCTCTTAAGGTGCCTGTTATAATGTTATGATCGAGGCTCTGGACTCTGAGCATAACTTGTTTTTCTATAACTATTAAATATTTTCTATAAAAATGTTAATGCCCTGGCAGTGGCAAATAGCTTTGGTTTTATATTTAATTTGATTACATGTTATAAGTTGAGATTTACAAGAAATATTTTAACTGCTACTGCACTCTAAAAAATGCTGGGTTGTTTCAACCCGTTGGGTCAAATATGGACTAACCCAACTGTTGGGTTAAATTTTTACATTAAATTTTTAACCCAAAAGTTGGGTTAGTCCATATTTGACCCAAAGTTGGGTTGAAACAACCCAGCATTTTTTAGAGTGTGTGTAAAAGGAATACTGCTGTAAAAAAGCACCTTATTTTTACTACTTTTGAATTCATTATTGAATTTTGTGCATAACAATGCGAACATTGCAGAAAGTCATGCGATTAAGAATTTGAATGGTTGCCCAGCACTAGTTTATAGTCCTAATTTTAACTTTGTATTTTTTTTTTTATAAATTAATTTATAGTGAATTATGGGTCAAATTTGAATAATTCTGGCAAGTTTAACCTTTCAGCACCCTTAATAATTAGAAATATGTGATTAGGGCAGAAAAGTTCTTTTAATTGTGGAATCTCCTATATCTGCGTTTATTTTGGCTATAATTCCACTGATACAAGAGTGGGTTGCTATTGATGTTTCTAGGATGTGTTTCTCATTTTTGCTTGTTTTTGAGTTTATAGGGTCATTCTGCTGTAGAACCCGTTCTCCAGCATGCCTTGTCCTCCGGTCCATCCAGAGCCTCTGAGAGAGTATTCCCTTTCAAATCTCAATCTCAGAGGAGTGAAAGTAGGAGGGGAAATCAGTGTTCATTTTCTCTGTCCTCCCCCTAGCTTAAACAAATGGTTCTATTAGCGCACACTCTCCCTCAGGCGTGGTCATTCATACCTATTAAACCTGTGTCTTATCAGTCAAAAGAAGCCCTCACATCTCCACACACAACAATCGGCAGTAATCAGGCCTTTAGAAGAGTGTGTGAGATGTGCCGTGTGTGTGAGAGCTGGGAAGAGAGAGACTGAGAGAGAGAGAGAAGAGAATGATTAATAGGGAAAGTTGAGTGGCCGGCTAATAAAGATTTGTCTTAATCAGAAGTGATTTGTCAGAGCAGAAGCGCAGCAGGGTCAGGGCTGAGCCAATGAATAAAACAGAGCCCAGCGGAGTGAAAAAAGGCCAGTGAAATGGTGCCTGATTACCCAGCGCTTGCTCTCGCGCAGACAGGCCGTAGCCCTTACCTTATTTCTCTCTGTTTCTCTCATTCATCCCTTTGAAACCAATACATTCTCTTCATATCCACATTATTCCTCTGTCTAGGCTGTTAAACCCAGTTTTGTACAAGACTAAGCCAAAATGTAGTTTTGGGTTGATGATTTTACCTTTGTGTTAAAAGCAATAGTGCACGTGAAAATTATTATATATAAAGGAAAATTTAAAGAGTTTTCACTGGCCTTTAACATACAATCGGGTAAATTACTGTAAATTCCCACAAAAAAATTGTAGTAGCACTTCGTATGACGTGTGAACTACATTTCATGCATTCTGAAGCTTAATAGTAGAGTTCGTGGTCGATATGGTTCACAAATTGGACCAAATCATTAGTTTGCAATGATTCAAATGATTCAGCTGGTCACAGTAATTCTCTAGGAGTAAAATGTTCTTTTAAGCAAGATATTTTTTAAATGTTAACAATATATAATTAAGCATAATAATAAACAACATGGTTCACAATTTGAACTGAATACGATCAAATCGTGATGCCATAATCTTATAATTAATCGCATTTTTAATGTTATTCAATGTTATAAAAATGAGATTGAAAATACAGTTTTAAAAGGTTTAAAGTAATAATTTAATTACATTTATTTATTTTATAAATTATTAAATTGACAATGATAGGTTTGTGTATTTAAGTTTTATAATGTAGATTTTGTACAATAAGTTTTAGCTAAAGTTATTTTTAAAAAGTTATAGGCTATGCTTTTTTCTTTATTTTTTTTATTTATTAGAATTTGTTTACAAATCGGACTTCCACTCATCTCAGTCGGGAACAGGATTAGTAAAGGAATCGTTCTTTTGTGCCAGTTCTTGTCAATAAACCGATTGATTTGTTTTAGCAGTTTTTGAAGATTCTTCAAAATATTTTTTATTGATGCACATAAGAAAAAGTATCCGCTTTTGGTGAGTAAATAATGACAGAAAAATATTTTTTCTCTTTTTTTGAAATATTTTGTTTGTTCATTCTACAACAGAGAGGTTGCTTAAAGGGGTCATATGACGTTGCTAAAAAAGAACATTATTTTGTGTATTTGGTGTAATGAAATGTGTTTATGCGGTTTAAGGTTCAAAAAACACATTATTTTCCACATACTGTACATTATTGTTTCTCCTCTATGCCTAATATCTATGCCCATTATAATTACTGATTATAATGACTTATACTGTCTTTTTACGCCCTGCGTTGCATCGCGCCGCGTAAACATAAAACCATGTCTGCGTTTGTGATCGGAGAAACGACAAACAACAAGCGCTACTCTACACTGCTCAAAACTCGCGTTTGAATCGTCAGTGGCAAATTCTTTAAATATAAAAACTTACTTGCAGGCTGTGAGTCAGAACAGCCGGGTGTTCTGTAGGCTACTCTACCAGGAATCTATTCACGAACAGCTTGTAACACTTCAAAGAGAAAGGAAAACTTGAAATTGCATCATATGACCCCTTTAAGTTTGGTGGGTCAGCAGTTGAATACTGTAAACAAATAACAAGAATAATAAAAGTGCCATCAGCACTTTGCACCCAGACAGGGGAATAACTTGTCTAAAATAAAGAGAAAGGAACTGTGTTTCTGTGTTGCTCTTTGTGTGCGTGTGTGTGTGTGTGTGTCTGGGTCTGTGTGGGACAGTCGGTGTTGGACCTGCCTTTACTCTTCCCCTGGGCGCTTTTGCTCTCATTTGGCTGTCTGTGGATTGTGTCCAGATAGAAGTGTGTGTGGTAACCTTCAAAAAGTGGCTGCAACTCTGTAATAAAAAGCAGTCCGGAGCCTGGGAGTGAGCCTGTGTCAGGGCATGTACCCTTTCAGCTCTTGGGACAGACAGAGGGCTTCAGACAACTCAGAGAGGACTCGCACTCAAACAGCTGCTGTAAAATTGATGATGTGCCCAATTATACGTGTCTGCTGAGGGGAGGTAGATGGACGGATAGAAGGACGAGGGGACGGAGAGGTGGAAAACGCTTCTTCCCCGGTGTGTTCAGCCTCCATCTTCCTGCCAACGGCTGGCAGGAAGGGAGGGATGAAAACGAGTGACATTCGGACCTCCGAGATGTCCTGAGTGATTTGATGTTCCTGCAGGCCAAGCTCAAAGGCAGACAGGCACGGTCAGTCACAGAAGGGAAAGACAGACAGACCGAAAAGATGAAAGAAACTTTGACTGCACTAACACAATGTTTCAATGTTGTAGGGATGGGAAAAGTAGTAAAGTCGAAGCAATACACTCAGAATAAAAGGAAACATGATAAAAAGAAGATAAAAAGAAATTAACAACAGCTAAAAGAACTACTGGTAATTAAACACTGAATCTTTCAATGTGTCACAGTGTTTTAGAAACTTCTCCAGCTGAATCATAATTCATCTTTAAAGTAGGGTGGGGTATTGATACAGATTTCAATTTGAGTAAGATTTTATTTGATCCAAATACAATTCATTGCAGTCTGTTTTGCTTATATATGAAGGAAATTTCCTGATCTTTTGTTGTAAATTGCATAGAACTACCAGCTCATAAGAGTCATTGTTTTGGGATTCGGGATACTCAACTTTAGTGAGTTACTAAAAAGAACTGGTAGGTAAGATTCATTTGTTTGCTAATATGATTCACGCTGTTCATGTTATGTTTGTTTCTGTGTGCCACCTACAAAGACAACAAAACATAGAAAGGTGTTTCTTGCAATTCTGTTGCGGTACACAGACTTTTTATTGAATAAAATTTAATAAAGACTGTGAACTCACAATCACAGTCATATGATTTCTTTTTTCTTTTACGGTGACTTCTGAAAAAGCGGTGTAGCTTAACCTGTTAACTTAGTATATTATGTAAATATTAATTTTATAAATAATTCCATGTTGACATCTGAAGGATGTCAGAATCCTTTATCACAATCACTTAAATAAAAATATACTTAGATAAAAATATTTTTTTTAATCCAATTTAAAGAATGAATATCAATGAAGTGCGATTCAAATGATGATTGCGATTCATCAGAAATTCAATATTTTTACCCGTCCCTTGAGTACTTCAAAATACAACTCGGTAAACCTCACTGAGAAATGCCAGTTTCACAGTTACCACCTTTTTAGATGACCTGCTTCATCATCATTAGATCTGTGTAATTAAATTATGACCCCATAAATAAATAGACAGTTTAATATTGTGTGAAAGAATAATACAAATTTGAAATTTGATAGTATTGGCACAGTTCTGCTCAGAAATATCGCAGTGAGAACAGAGATCTCGTCTGCAAGTTGTGGTCAGCAATCAGTTAAATAGTCTGCATTAAAACCAGCTCATCAGTAATGATTGTGCTGTTATGCATTTTAGTAATATCCTTGTTAAATGGGCCTTGGGGATCTGGATCTTTAACTAGAGCAGGCCTGTGGAAAAGCTTGGCGTCAGGTTTGGGGGGGGGGGGGGCATACAATGAAAGTCAGTGTTGTTTTGGACCCCATTGACTTTCATTGTATGCACAAAAACAGTTAAAATATTAGTCTAAATTTTTTGTTCCACAGAAGACAGAAAGTCATACAGGTTTTGAACAAAACGAGAGTAAGCGATGACGACAGAATTTTCATTTTTTGGGTGAACTATCCCTCGACAGTGTCTAGTGAAAAGTCAGTGCTTTTTCGCCCCTCTAACGGCTCTTTTTTTTCTTCATAGAAAAGGAAGGAAGAGAAATCATGTCGTTTTCCCCTTCTGACAGAGTTTGTTTTTCTCCAGCCAAAACTCTCTGCTCAAACCTTTGCCACATTCTTGTCCAAGTCTCATTACTCTACAAATATACAAATCAAGAAGAGAGACAGATAGATCAGATTATTAGTGAAACATATAGACAGAGACAAACGGATATATCAAGAGAGGAAGAGAGCCGTGGAATTGTGGGTTGGTAAAGTTCTTCTCACCCGTGGGATGCGGTGTACACACGGCTAATCGTCCAACAGTGTGTGTTTTTTGTGTATGTGTGTGTGCTTTTGGAGCTTAATGGCATCATCAATTTGCGGTCCCACAACTAAGAGAAATATTTATCTTTGCACTCATGCACAGGGGAAAAAGAAACCAGAGTCCATAATGTGTTTTACAGTGTGTTGGCCGCAGGAATATTACATTATATGGAGTTTGGTTTAACAGCTTTTATTCCATGTTTTCAGTGGCACAGGAAGACATTATGGCACGGTTTTATGCAGTCGGTCAGCCAACCCTCCTGTTTATTGATTTTGTGGAAATTCTTTTATGTACCTGCTCTATTTGTCCCTTCATATTTCTTTTGAATTCGTTTGTATTCACTCCACATTCATTAGAATGAGCGTTAAATTATGTGGATGCCAACAATCGGAGTCAATGGAGATAGTGAAGCGTGTGACCCTTGAATAGGAGACCTTGACTCTGAATATCTCGCTATCAAGAAAGCGGTTACATTTCGGCTCACAGGCATCTGAAAAACATGACATGAGGATTGTTTCATTTGCGCTTAGTCCTTGCTTCATGCCAACGGTCTCATCTATCATCTGAAGTGATGTATGAGGCTGAGCGAGCGTGTGTGTTGCATTGTTGCCATTGTGGCTGTTGTTTAAAGGCCCCTTTCGCCTTGGACAGAGACAGATAGCGGTGCTTAATTTTCTTTACACAAGATTTCCACTCACGGGTGGGCGGCAGCGTGTCTCAGTCTCGGCAGCCGGCCACAGTTATGATGGTTATTAATATCTCTATTCGCTCTTTTAATCTGGCCTGTCTGTCACATGCGCTGTGACTGCTCCATCTAATCTGAGTATCCTTTAATCTGTCCTCACTCTGATTGGAAATGAATGAAGGCAAGAGACGCGTGTTTAAGTGTCTCAGTCTTTCTCGTTCTCTGTGAACGCAGATGTAGCCCATTCCTCTGTTCCTTGAGCGTCACGCTGACTCTTTGAGAGCTGCACCTGTGTAGCGTAAATCCAGTCATGAGTGCGTTGTTTACTCACAATTGTTTGGTGCATTTGAAAGCATAGCTTTGATCCATGCAAAGATTTTTCACTTCACTTTTTTTTTTACTCTCTTCCTCTTCAGACTGCTAATGTGGTTTCTACTTACAGTGGAGAGGGTTATTGCTGGAGGAAGGGAGGGTGGGATTTTTGTTTTGTTCATTGTTTTTTTTTTCTTTCGACCCTTGGGATGTGAATATGACAGTGACCACAGACAGGCTTGTCAGACGCCATGTATGGGATGTTTATCTAAGTGTGAGTGTGTAAATGGGTGGTACGTCCATGACAGATGAAATGTGTTTGTACGCGAGCAGCTGAATATTGCATGTGCTGATCGGGCTCGGTCTGATACTGCATGCTGGGATTTGCAAAATATTTAAGACAGCATGTTGGTGAGAAGGAGATGTAGTCTGAGATCCCCAGACATCAAAAATCAGGGTTGAAACTAGACTTTTACATGAGGCAGGGTGTTGCTAGGTGGTTGCTATGGTTTTTTGACTGCTTCTTTTTTTTTTTTTTTAAGAAGAGCCCACTTTCAAGTTTCTGAGATCCTGATATGTCCCTCCTTCATTGTAATTCTATAACTTGAGACAAAGTTACATTTTTTTAAGACAAGACACTACAGGCACAACCTTTTTTTTCCGTCACTGGTCAAGATGTTGGGCTATTTTGCTTCCATAACGTCATCTTTAAGACGAGTGAAAAGAAAACTTCCACAATTTGTTTATTTTATTACACTTTATCTATTTGCAAAATAAATTCCCTATCACGTAAATTCCTATTGAAGCGACTACATTTTCCCCTCGAAGATTAGCCAAACAGCAGTAAATACAACCACATCTTAACATGGCCTGTTTCTCTTCTTATCCTCCTACAGAGCAAGTGGGACAGGAGATCCTCACCAACCTGCACAGCGATCGCGAGAAGATCCAGAGATCCCGTGATCGGGTGAGTTTACACCCACAAACACACTCCCTAGACAGTCCTCAGGAGGTAACACTCATCCAGAACAAACACATACACATTTTTCTCACTAAGCAATTACACAGGCTTACAAATACTTGACTTTATCAGATCTTGGCTCTTTAGGATAACACAAAGTGCCCTAGATCAGACACTTGACAAGAGAACAGGAGCGCACTCAAGTGCAGGCAGTTAACACCAGCTCGCACCTCTCACACATTAGCATAGCGGGCCTTCTGGAATGATTGATTGAATGTACAGAACACAGAATGTTTGACACAGAGTACAGCACCAATAAGAAGCCTTTGTAGTTGTCCCGTCTCATGCGGTGAGATCACGCATGATGCAAGACTGTCTAAACGGGCATAGCTGGACAACACAAGCATTTGTTCTCCATTCTTTCGGCTGCTATAACTCTGCAAGTCTTTCCGCTACATGTTGTGACTATGCTGGACGGATGTCACGAAAGGGATTGTTGATTACAGACCGTTTTTTTTTCTAGCTATTTTTAACTTTTTATTAATTAAGGGTAAAGGTAACTTTTAGTAGATGTAGATATAGGTGCCCTAGAAGAACTGTATTTCTATATTTTTATAATTTATAACCTAACAGGCTTCTTTTTGTGACTTTTTTTTCCCTTATGGTCTGCTTGTGCAAATTTTTTTTTTAATACAGTAAATGACACTTTTATATTTTGTATCTTATTCAATGGCATTCATATATTTTTAGGTGTAACTTGAGTGTCCAAATAGTTTTTGTGGCCATTATAACTAATATGTGTAGAACATCTATAAATGAAATATATCTGTAATTTCTCAATTTAAATTCTGAGAAATTCTCTTTGACCTCAAACATATGTATATATATATATATATATTTACAGTATATGTGTGTGTGTGTGTTTGTGTGTGTACAAATATATATATGTATATAACATCAAAATGAGTAAGATTCGGTAGTGTGATTTTAATGTGATTTTATATACATATTTATTATATTTATATACATATACAAATACATATCTGTCATTTTTAAAAAGTTGTATTGGAAAAATCTTTTTTTTTTACCCAGCCGTATTGATATCCTTCAGGGCAATATAGACATAAGTATGCCACGCTTAGATTGAAAGGTGTTGATATAGAGGACTGTTTGTGAGCTTTTTTGAGTGTCACTCCTCCTACCAGGTATCAAATGTCTTTCTCTCTACATCCTCATCCCTTTTTTACTCCCCCCTCCTTACTTCAACCTTTATTTGTTACTTTATCCTCTGCATGTATAATCGTTTTTACCTTTCCATATCTCAGTCTATCCCTCCTATTTTGTTTGTCCCTGCCGTGTCCGCTGTCATAGTCTTACTTCTGTCTCTTTTTCTCTCTCTCACCCTCTCTTTCTTTCTAGAAGACAGGTATAGAGAGCTCAGTCAGGGGCCTCTCTGATGGCTTCTTATGAAGGATGCTTAAAGATCACAACATGGCAGTTGGGCAGGCAGCTCATTTCAAAGGAAATAAAACATTTCCTTTCAAAGGTCTGCTGTCTATGGAGAATAGCTCTCTTTCCCCGGAGCCCTGACTGGCCCTCACACTTTAAAGACATTTTGCCAGGCAGGAGAAATGGAGAGGAGAAAAGAAAAGAAAGCATGATAAGAAGACATTAGATGGAAAGAGCAATAAACTGCTTTTTGAGCGAAGGAAACAGCAGATGAAAGAGTTTTTAGAGTGTCTCTTAACAATCAGTTCACTCAGTCTCTTTCAAACAGACGCACACAAACACTAAGAGAGACGTAATGCCTTGCAAGCGCCACTATTACTATTGCTCATCCTCAGTGTATATGAACAGGCCTCTAACTCTAACTTAGACAGATAACTTATCCTGCACCAACTTGAGAAAATCCCATAGTTAAGATACGTTTTAAATTCATAGTTTGGTATCTCTGTTCTGAAATGGGGACTAAATTGTTACAGCATTGCATTTTGTCTTGCAAAAGTCACATGGGAGCAAACTGCTGCTTCATTGGTCAGAATGTTTTTGTGTCTTTTATATATTCTAGTGTTTAGCTCAAAGTGGTATTTCTGAATGTCAAGGTGGTTGGATGTCCAAGTTGGATGTTTTGCATGATAAAC
>NW_015539821.1:436731-466500 GCF_001515605.1 Sinocyclocheilus anshuiensis | reverse complement strand
GGGGGGGGGGGGGATCCCACAGACTTTAGGTAGTTTTCTGTTCATGATTTGGTTTCTTTGTTCCGAAACAGAGACTAAATTGTTACAACGTTGCATTTTGTTCTGCGATTTGATTCACAATGTAATATTTCAAAAAGAGCAAAAATTTGTCACATGGGAACAAACTGCCACCTCATTGGTCAGAATGTGTGCCATTTATATTACAGTGATTAGCTTAAAGCAGCATTTCTGAATGTCAAGATGGTTCTGACATTCTGATGTTTTGTGCATGGTAAACATTAAATCCCATAGAGTTCTGGTCGTTTTCGGTTTTCATAGTCTGTTTTTCTTTGATCTCCCTGGCTGGGTTAGCTTTGCCAAGGCAGCGTTTCAAAACAGACCAAAATTTGTTAATAAAATAAAAACTGCGCCCTCATTGGTCAGAATTTTTCTTCACCACTTGTTCCTGTTTTTACTTATAGTGGCTTTTTGAAATGTCAAGATTTCTATTTATCAATTTGAGATCAAAAGATTACAAGATTATAAGAGTCACATTTTGATTATGAATACAGTGACCAAATTTCATAAAGTGTAAATATTATGCTTATAATGTCCTTTTAAATGGCTAATATTCCTGTTTCTGGTTATGCTTTGATTGTTGTTCATTGTATTTTTCTTTATTTAGGTTTAGGTCTGCGTGACTGTAGCTCTTTTAACTCTTTTCAATGAAATTCAGGTGTTGAATCGAGCTGGGAATCATCTTACCAAGACCATTTACTGTACAAGTCTGTAATCGGACTCTGCGCTAGATCTGCTGTACTGGTAATCTCTTTTGTTGTGGGTCTTGTTTTGGGTTCCTAATTCACAGAGAGCTCCGCCATGTGTTTTTGTGTTGGCACAACTCTGACCTGAGAGAGAAAGAAAGAGGGATTTTGGGAAAAGCCAAGGAAGCTCTCATGGGACAGATCTATCATTGAGAGAGACATCAGGCTGCTCTTGGGCTGTTGGTGGTGCCAGAACCCAAACCCGCCTAAAACCACATCTGTCCCCAAGCCTGCCCGCTAACACACACACGCACACGCACACACACATACACATGTCCCTGCTGACTGAGACGACAGAGAAGGAGGCTTTCTCAAGGAGGCCAGCCAGAATCACGTATCTGACGCTGCCAGAGCTCTGGCTTCACTTCCATAGCAATGTCAGCATTCCTAAACACACACACACACACACACACACACACACATCTCCAGATGTATAGCCTTTACTTATGCATCCCCCTACTTCAGCCATATATTGAATGTAAAACATGCACTACCAGTAAAATATTTTGGAATAGTAAAATTAGTCTTATAATATCTGAAGGATCTGAAGAATAATTTCTGAAGGATCATGTGACACTAAAGACTAGAATAAATAGAGCTTTGCCGTCACATTTTAAATTACATTCAAACTGCATTTTAAGGTATATTAAAATAGAAAACTTATTTTCAATTGTAATAATAAAAGTTTTTATTGCATGTTTGATCAAATACATGCTGCCTTGGTGACCATAAGAGACTTCTTTCAAAAACATTAAAAAAAAATATATTATTCCAAACTTTTGACCGGTAGTATATATACACTTAAAAGAGAAAGAATGTGTAGCAACAGGCATGAAAAGAAGTACAAACTGGATTAATAACAGTTAATTTCGTAGCTATAGACAGTCTTCTCTGACTAAAGTCTATAAACATTCTAAGCCTATTTTTATAGCACAAGTTTAACATGACCTCTAACGTGGACATTCTCTTTTCTTTTTTCCTCTTTCTTCTTCTCCACAGCTGAGAGAGACGGACGCTAACTTGGGCAAGAGCTCTCGGATCCTGACCAGCATGCTGAGAAGGTAAGAGGAAGGTAGGGACCGTTTCTGATATTTCTCTATGGATGCAGCCCTATACCCATCCACTGCATGAAATGTACTCAAATGTACACACTTATTGTTATGCACTGCGATTGCACAGCATGAATATTAATGGTGTTGTAATTAGTAAATCAGTAAAATCCAATTACCCCGAACACCCCACTTCCTCTCAATACATTGTTGTATGTGAATGAACATACTGTAACAGATCAGTTTTAGTCATTATTTGACTTCCATTGTATCTGCACATTCACATTTTTATATGATTATTATGTGGGAAAATGTGTGGAATTCTGGATTTAAAAATTTAGCATTCCCATAGAAACTCCCATAGGCCTTCATAATTATGCTTTTCACTTTTCAGTTGTGCACTCTCTTTCAAAATCTGTTTATAAGTTCCAAATATCAATCTGTTTTATCTATAGTTTATTGATAAGCATATTTGATACTTTTTTTGTAATTTTATATAGGTTTTCACTAAATTCACTAAATTATTATTATTATAATTTTTTTTAATTAATTAATTAAATTTTTAATGTTGAACTTTCAACAAAAAAAAAAAACATTTTAAGAAGTCTCTTAAGCACACCAAGGCTTTATTAATTTGATCAAACATACAGTAAAAATGGTAATATTGTGAAATGTTATTACAATATTAAATTATATATTTTAAAATGTAATTTATTCTTGTAATGGCAAAGCTGATTTTTTTTTGCAATTATTACACCAGCATTTAATGTCACCTGATCCTTCAGAAAGCATCTTAATATACTATTTAAAAAAAACAGTATTTATTTTAAATAGTTTTTTGTTTTTCCTGTACAAGCCTTTACTGTTACGTTTGATTAATGCATCTTTGCTGAATAAAAGTATTAATTTATAAGTATATATTTATTTTTATCAAAAATCTTTTGAATGGTAGTGTATGTATATATGTTACTTACAGTATAGTGTGTGTATACTATTTTTTTTTTCATCAGCATTTATCAATATAATTTAATGAATCACGTATGTTCAGATTCAGTGTTCTGGCTCCTACAGGCACAGATTCCATGTGGGCCTAGTCATCATGCATTTGGGCTTTTTCAACACTCTTCTGCCCTAAAGCAGATCTAGTGTTCCTGCCACTATTCTGTCTCTATGTAGTATCAGCTTTAAACAGCAGAACTCATCATTCATATCAGCAGGCTGATGAGATATTGGCTTTTTTCCCTGTGTGGTAGATGTGAGATAACTGTAGCAATGCACAGCCGCTCTCTCTCTCTCTCTCTTTGTTCTACTTACTGTTGTTTTCTCCGCCAACCTCATATCTCTCTCCTTCACACACGCACAATTCAGTTAAACGTCTGTCACATCTCCGTTTTATAAAGTGCCTATGCACCCTTTCCTGAACCTTGATGACAAGGTTTTGTTTCTTTTTGTCTTTTTTTGAGTAAGAGTAATATGTAAATGACACCAGCTAAATTTAAAACCCCGGGGCCAGGAAGGAAGTGCCAATTGAAATAGATGCTTCAGTGGTCGTAGACAATCAGGGCGTGTGCGGCGAGCGAGAGGGACAGGAGGAGAGACACAGAGAGAGAAAGCAAGATGCCGGGGACGCAGACTGTAACCGATATTTCTGCATGTCTGTATTTTGTCAAGTCTCATTAGAGGGGCCACGGCCGCCTGGTGTCACAGAAGCTGTCCAGAAATCATTCATCATCCTCCTTTGCTTCCCACCTCCCTCTGTCTCTCTCTTATTCCATCCTGCCCCGCCGCTAAGTAAATAACACACACTTATTTCAATATTATCATATTAATGTTAAAGTTCAGCTGTCACCTAATGGGAAGACTAAATCAGACGTAGCATTTAAGCAATGTAGTGCTGCAGTGAGGCCGCCTCAAAATAAAGATTTATGAGCTTTTTCCAAGCACGACGTCTGCCTTCAGCTCGCTGCCTTTCTGCATGAAGGCCCACCGCACCCCCCGTTCTTCCTGTCTGCCTAGTAAAGGCCTTCTCTCTCTTCCTCTAGATCTCTCTTCCTAACTAGTTTTTGCCTTTCTGTTTGAAAAAGAGCAAATAAAGCCTTCCTACATATTAAATTTGCATTGCATCTCAAAGCCATTTGCAACAGAAAAGTAACAAAGACAACAAATAGATGTTTTGGTTAACTTTTTTTCTGGTGTGTTTTTTTTTTGTCTTTCATAAATTTTCCTGGCTTTTATTTAATTGCATGCTTGCTTAATCTTTGGACGTTTGATTAATAGGTTAATATATTAGATATTACTGTTACTACACCGCATATTACTTTTTTTGGTTTTAGCCCCTAACCAGTGTTATATTATTACATTGTTTTATTAATATTTTTAATTAACTTTTATATTTTCAATTTTAATTTTAGTTTAGGTTTAGTTTAAGTTCTGTTATTTTAGTTATGTGCTTTTGTCATTTTTATTCGTTTTTTCTGTTTCTATTTATTTACTTTCTATTGCTATTTAGCCTTAATGTATATTTATTTCAGTTTTAGTTTTAGAAATTTTAGAAATGTATGTTTTTCATCTAATATTTATATTTATTTTATTTCAGCTTTCATTTTATGTCAATAATTTTTAATAGTTTTTAGATTTATATTTAGTTAGTAAGAACAGCACTGCCCCTAACCCTGCGTATTAAATTTCACTCTGTCCCATGGCAAGATACCCTAAATTATGAGGATTGTTGTGGAAAGGTGTAATATTACTTTTCTGAGTGATCAGAGCTCAGAGTTTTACTTGGCTGATGATAAAGCAACAAAAAAATCCCATAGAATTACACTGAAAGATGTACCAGAATATCATAGAGACTTCAGAGGACAGTCTTTTAACTTGGGCCAGCAAGTGTCCACCTAGCAACCATCCAGAACCTTAGCAACCACTTAGCAATCACCCTAGAATCTTGTCGGAGTTATGTAAGATATTATCTCCTTTCCTTTTTTATAGGTACTCAATTTGGTGCCTGATTGGAAATGAAAATCACTTTACAGTGTATTTTCTTGATCATGAAAATATCTTACTTAATTTACATATTTTAATTTAGATGAATTATAAACTGAGGCTAAAAATTACTTTGTTTTTAGTTAGCAAGTTAACAACTTAGTTTACTAGCTTTGCATTACGTAACTGTTAAGACAAGCTTTTTAAATAAATATGTATATATATATATATATATATATTATATAATATTTTTATTAAGGACAAGTTATCACAATAATGCGCTACTTTTTTAAATTAGGCATTGAGGAAGAGGGATAAGATCTTTCACAACAGCAACAAGTTTTGTACAAGCAGCACTCATTTTCTTCAGAAAATGTAAAAACTGCTTTTTAAAGATCCGCAATGTAATTTCTCAGGGTCAAAGGGCTTTTGGATTTGTATTTTTCTCAAATGGCTGTACAGAATGATTTCATTCTTTGCTTGCCCTGGGTACAGATGTGAGGGTAATTCAAATGAAAGCGAGGTGAACTTGACTCCCCACAGTGCTACGTAACCTGATTATCTGCATTGGCCTTTGTACACACACTCACTTACTCCAGGTTGTGTTTGTCATGGTGAGGTTCACAGGCTCTCAGCTGTGAGTTGAGGACAGAGCATTAGCCCGCTGCGATAAATATTGTTGTAAGATGGAGACAGAGAGACCCGCGCTGCACCAGATGTTTACCCTGAGTGGAGAGCACTGTGTGAGTGAGGACGACTCCAAATATGTGTACTCTGTGATACTTCCGCTCCGAGGACACTGCGTGCATTTTGAGCACAGCTCCTGTTTTCATCCCCGACTTTCCAGAGTTCAGACGATTCTGTTTATAATACACTGGTATCAAATAAGAGATGCGTATCCCAAAAGGTCTTTAACAGAGGGATTTAACAGTGACACGTCTCTGATAGTCTGGTAATTCAGCCCTTAATCAAAGTAAACTCACATCATGACAGGCAAAGCAGTTTTATTTTCTCGGTCCTCTCGTTCTCTCTCTCCCTAAGCAGACTACTGAGCTAGGCCGTCTCATGCTCCAGCTCACACTAAATTATTAATGGTCAGCTTCAGAAACTCCTGAGGGTTTTAATTATATTGTCATGGTCATACTCATCTCATTAACTTTTAATGGCGATGCCTGCTTAAAGAAATCATAATATTATTAAAGAATAATCATACCAATTAAAACATTTGCCTTGATGACGGATTGTTTAATACACAAGTTACTGGACTCAATCGAGCCTTCAAAGCAGCCTGAGAGGAGGGCTGAAGCTGCGTGAGCAATGTGACCTTGCATTAGAAGTTCTTAGACATACAAACTTACAGTTGGAAGTAGTTTGGTAGATTTGTTTTGCAAGAGTATGTATTAACAAGACTTAAAACTGAAAACAGGTCCTTTGTAGTGCTGACAGTTTCTGCACTGGGTCTGTACCTATATGGTTGTTTTAAAGGGATAGTTCACCCACAAAAAAGGTTTGTTCCAAACCTGTATGACTTTCTTTTGATATATTAAAAATACAATGTTTATACATACAATGAAAATCAAAGGGGTTCCGATGTTGTTTGGACAACAACATTCTTTCAAATGTCTTCTTTTGTGCTCTACAGAAGAAAGAAAATCATACAGGTTAGGAATGACATGAGGTTGAGTAAATGATGATGGAACACTCAAATATTTCCAACTTGGCAGGCAATTCAAAATGCTTTCCATGATTTCTTGCATTTTTGGGAAAGAAATGAGACAAAAACAAGATTTCCAAGTTTAATCCAGTGAATTGGATATTGTTAATTAAATCAGACGAACAAACTAGAGGCGCTCAGTATCTGTTGTCCTTCACATTGTTGTCTGATTGCAATGCATCTTGGGTGCATTTATACCTGGTTTTTAATGTTTTTTAAGTGCAGTCATGTTTTTAGTTCAACCAAAAATTTAAATTCTTATTTTTATAATATATAATTCTTATCATTTGCTCCCCCTGTTAATTTCAAACCATTATGACTTTCTTTCTGTGGAACACAAAAGAAGATATTTTTAACAATGTTGGTAACAAAGCAGTTTTTGTGAACAAAAAACAAATATGTGCCCCTGGACCACAAAACCAGTCAATAAGGGTCAATTTTTCAAAATTGAGATTTATACATCATCTGAAAGCTTTCCATTGATGTATGGTTTGTTAGGCTAGGACAATATGTGGCCGAGATACAACTATTTGAAAATCTGGAATCTGAGGGTGCAATAAAATCAAAATACTGAGAAAATCACCTTTAAAGTTGTCCAAATGAAGTTCTTAGCAATGCATATTGCTAATCAAAAATTAAGTTTTGATATATTTACGGTAGGAAATTTACAAAATATCTTCATGGAACATGATCTTTACTTAATATCCTAATGATTTTTGGCATAAAAGAAAAATCGATCATTTTGACCCATACAATGTTTTGTTTGGCTATTGCTAAAAATATACCCAAGCGACTTAAGACTGGTTTTGTGGTCCAGGGTCACATATGTTCAACAGAAGAAATAAAGTTTTCTAGGTTTGAGACTATATGAAGGGGAGTAAATAATGACAGAATTTTCATTTTTGGGTGAACTATCCCTTTAAAATGCACCTTAAGGCCAGGTCTAAAGAGATCCATCGTTTCATTTTAGAATAATTTTGTGCAGACTTTGTGAAAGGGCCTTTAACCTCAAAATGGCAGTGATGGTGTCCTTATGGCTTCAGAACTAGAGTATGGTTAAAGGCCTCCTACAGATGTGGATGGAGAGCAAGAGAGTAGGGGTAGTGTTGGGATCACTGCCCAGCGCAGAGCTCCTGCTCAGCCTTCCTTGCCTTCCATGGAGACCAGGGGCCTGATACTGCATGCAGGTGGTCGAGTCAGTCGCCAGGCAGATCAAAAAGTCAAACCCCTGGGTGGACCTCGCTTTGAAATGGGAATGGGGCAGACATATCAGACAGAAAACATAACCAAGCCCCGCACCGCAGAACAGCTCCATATTCATGGCCCAGCTTAGAGGAGCCAGGCCTCGATCTTCTGAAGAAGCCCACAGTACAGCTGGACACTGGTTAAGACATCAGGTCCTCCGCCTCTCAGGGTGCGAACGCGCACACTTACCTCGGGTATTGTGCGTTAATGCGCAAACAATAGGAGCGCCTCACACACAGGGGGGCCCCCTTATGAAATATTCATATTCATAACGCATTACGTGTGAAGCAGTGTAGCTCCGACTTTGTACATCCTGAACAGCTGTAACACTTCTCTGTCACTAAGCGCTCTGATCCCAGCAGCGATTAGATCAGTAGACGTGGTATTGTGAGAGGTGAGCCACAGTGTCACCTCTCTCTCTTCCTTGATTTTCCTCTCCATCTCCCTTTGTTTCGACGTTCCGAGAGTCGTCATCGGCTCGACGGGATAGCAGACGAGAAAGCAGGGGAGGGAGGGCGACGGGAGAGCAAAAAAAAAAAACTGAATGTGGTTGTATTCTGGTGTTTGCCAGTCCCATTAAACAGATATTTGCAAACAATGTCAAGAGGGAGGAGATCAAAGCGTGAACCCCAGAAAAGCGGGAGCTCTGATGTCCTGAAGATCTCCAAATTTAGACTTCCACCGTATTGGCTCCCAGTTCCTCTCCCAGCTTGGAATATTAACGACGTGCTATGTAGGTCATATAATTAATGTGATTCAGGAGAACCAGTGGGCTGTTGAGGGATGCAAATAGAAAGAGTCTTGGGGGCCCTCTTGAAGTCTTGTTATGAAGTTGAACAAAAAGATTTGATATTATTTTTAATTGGAGTTGAAAGATATAACAAATTATAGTTCAGTGTGTGTTTTCCCTCGTCTCGCTTGCCTTTTATTCTTTTATTTATTTGGCTTCTCCCTCGTTCTGCAAAGAGAGGGGAAAAGCCTCGTTAAGATGCTGGAGCCGAGGGAGCAGGGTGGAGAAGTGACGGGGGCACGGCTCTCTTTCTCCCACACATACACTCCCGTCCTTGCAAACAAACTCCTACATGCAGTTCGCCGTATAGTTTTGCGCAATTATGAAATTCTTTGACATCAAGGTCTGCTGTCAAAATCATAATGAATGGCTGATATAGGCTGAAGGAAGAACAAAGCTTGTTGATAGGCAAAGATGTAATCTTACCAATTGTACAGGTGAGGTGTGTTTGCCTCTCCAGACTAACCTTTATAAGAAGTGCTGATATTCTTTTTTCTACTTTTAAGAGCTGTTTACACCAAGGATGATAACTATAATGATAACTATGAAGTTTCAGTAATAATTCAAATTATGAAAATAGGGAAGTCCACATCACATCTATAATGATAATGACATTGTTATAATGACAGTTTGTTTCTTTGTTGAAACAGATTTGGAAAAATTGCATCATTTACTCACCATTGGATCCTCTGCAGTGAATGGGTGCCGTCAGAATGAGAATCCAAACAGCTGATAAAAACATCATAATAATCCACAAGTAATCAACATGACTCCAGTCCATCAGTTAAAGTCTTATGAAGTGAAAAGCCGTGTTTGTGAAGAAACAAATTCATCATTCATCACTTTAAACTGTAATGTCTGGTTACTGTTTTCGATTAGAAACAGTGCTTGATTTGTGTTGCATATTTCTGTCCTGATTCAAACTTTTTCACTGGAGACAGCAATATTATGGATAGAGGACTCACTCAACTTTTCCCTTCACAAGATGTTAATTGATGTTGAGTTGTATGGATTTCTTGTGGATTATTGTGATGTTTTTACCAGCTGTTTGAACTCTCATTCTGACGGCACCCATTAACTGCAGAAGATCCATTGGTGAGCAAGTGATGAATTGCTAAATTTCTTCAAATCAGTTCCGATTATCTAAATCTTCATCTGAATTTTAATTTTTGGGTGAACTGTTCCTTAAAATAGCTTGAGCATTTAAAGCAACAGATGACAACTGCAGCGTGTGCTTATAATAAACTAAATGTTATCATGCTTTGGTATGGGTACTTATATAGTTATTGTTAATTGTCATTATAGTTACCATTCTTAGTGTGAACAGTCCCTTACAGTCAAATTTTTAGTGCATCTGTTTTGCTGTTTTCCCCGTGGGCGCTCCTTTCCCAGCATTTCTCGAGCATCTGTGGAGAACTCAGTGTTCTACATTTGTCATCGGCTGGAGTGGTATGAATCACGCTGCCCCTGGAAACCATGTTTCACCACCATGAATGTTGGTTTGGCTGATGCTATGAGAATGCTACCTGTCTGAGTACCAGGTGTTCGGTGGTGTAGTCATGTGGGGTTGTTTTTAGTGTTTGCTAGGTCTCTTAATTCCAGTAAAGATGGTAACGCAGCTGCGTGTAATGACATTCAAGAGAATCTGTGCTTCTAGTTTTTTGGCAACAGTTTGGGGAGATCCCGTTTCTGCTCCACATGACCATGCCCCATGTGCAAATTGATGTCCATAAAGAAATAATTTACTGAGTGTGGTGTGGAAGAACTTGACTAGCTGCACAAGGCCCAGATTTGAACCCCACTGAACATTTTTGAGATTTATTGAAACTTCTAACCTCAATGATGCTTTTGTCTTTAATGGAATTTATTATAATTATTATTATTTATGTATTTATTTTTTGCAGTAATTTACTAGTTCCATCCACTCGGTTGTGGAGTGCCAAAACTGAATTAAAGCTAAGTGGCGTTGATAAGTGTGCGTATGTGGAGCATGGTGACGTGCATCTGCAAGATTTACTACAGTAACTGAGTATCCTGTTTCTCTCCTGGTCACAGCTCTGGCTCAGGCCTTTTAGACGCTGGGGTGTTTTGTACCCTTCAGGAATGCTGCGTGTCAGGTTTATTTTGGACAGCAGATACTCTGAGCATCTTGTGTGTCACAACATTTCAGTTCAGGTGTCTGGAGCTAACATAGTCTTAGCTAGTCAAATGTTACTGTCGAATGTGTGTGTGTATATGTTTAAATATAAAGATATAGATGAATGCACTTTTAACCTCTGACCTTTTCAAGACCTCCCTGTTTCTGTCAAACAAGGTGACTGACCCTACATATTATCCTGCGTTTAAGTGATATGAGTTTTTCATTGCCTGAATCCGATATCTACAAAAATTAAATAATTTAACTAATTAAATTTAATAATATCCATTATTCCAGTCTTTAGTTTAGAGCCTTTAGAAATCATTATAAATTAATATGCTGATTTGGTCCATACCATAGTATTGGAGTGTTTATCTACCTTGTCCTTACATCAGTTGACCACTAATTGGTCTTACTGGTCACAATGTCAGTATCATGCATCAGATTTATGTTTTTGTTTTAAAACAGTGATTCAAATGAGCAAGTTTCATGGGAAGAGAGTCTCTCTGCATGTTGTTCGTGCTACTTTTATATTCGATAATGAGTACTGATGGCTCCATAGTGTGCATGTGTGTATTTGTGTGTATACCATCAGTGTGTAAAGCTGTAAAGTTTCATGAGCATCGAAATGAAGAGTATGTGAGTGTGTATGTGCAGCAGGCTGCCAGGAAGTTGACAGGCCTCTGGATAAACCTCTGTGTCTCACACACACCTTAGCCTCATTACCCACTGCTGAGAGCATCATGGGTAACGATGACACTTAAACTGTGTGTCTTTCCCACTCCTGTTAGTGTGTGCTGATTGCCTGCTTTGGAAAGCACACACATGTTTGGGCTGCAAACAAACTCAGGACTGACATGTTAAGTGATAAGTTTTTACATTAGGGGTACATCAGTCTGAAAGAGAGAAAAGTGCACATTGATACATCCACTCCATTATACTAGCAGCTTCTGTTTAGCCTCCATTTTAGGGAAGGAAATAACAGTATAGGACAGGAGCCAGTCTTTTCTGACTCAAGGACCCCTCACCCAGACTTTCCTGTCATCTAAATATATATTTTAAAATGTTATGTTACATATAATGTTAAAATATTAAAGGGGTCATATGATGCGATTAAAATTTTTCCTTTCTCTTTGAAGTGTTACAAGCTCTTGGTGCATAAAGAAGATCTGTAAAGTTGCAAAGACTAAAGTCTCAAATCCAAAGAGATATTCTTTATAAAAGTTAAGAGTCAACCACGCCTACCTAAAACGGCTCGTTCTAACACGCCCCCACATGTCTACATCACGATGTGGAAAGATTTGCATAACGCCGCCCAAATGTTCACGCAAAGAAAGAAGGTGTAACTTTTATTCTCGCTGTAGTATTGTTGCTGCCGCCATGTTGTGAAGACGCTGTGTGTTTTGTTATGAAAGCGAAACTACTTTGTTTGGCCTTCTAAAAGAGGACGATATCCGCTTCGTCATGCCTAGAGCTGATCCGTGCTGGTCGCTGAGGAAATACATCAATCGGCTTTCACCGTGGACAAAGTGGAGTCCAGCCCGGGGTCGTCACATTTGGTTGCCGCAAGCCCGCCGGCCGCCGCTCACTCTAGCCCACCGGCCATTCCTCACTCTAGCCTGCCTCCGCTCACTCAAGGCAAAAGACAGTATAAGTCATTATAATCCGTAATTATGTCCCCACTGGATGCAACAAATGCCTCGTTTTTTAATGGGTTTTATTGGTTTTGTTTCGTCGCTCCGGCCGGACACGGCATCACAGTATGGTAAGGGGCGTAACATTTCCGTCACACGCTTGAGGTATTCGGCCAATTACAACGCACTGGATAGCTGGCCAATCACAGCACACCCCGCTTTTTAGACCGGTGAGCTTTGTAAAAATCGACGCGTTTCAGAAAGGCGGGGCATAGAGGAGAAACAATAATGTACAGTATATGGAAAATAATGTGTTTTTTGAACCTTAAACCAAATAAACACATTTCATTACACCAAATACACAAAATAATGTTCTTTTTAGCAACATCATATGACCCCTTTAAATGTGTAGTCCTCAGACCCCCAGAGATGAAAACCATGGCTGTAGTACGTAATACAACAATAATGGTTATACTATTTTTTGATGATGTTGTGGTGACTGAATGCTTCAAACCTTTCTATCAGTCGATCTTTTCCACTTTTCCAATTATTAAACTCAGTGGGGTCACTGTTTATGACATTGGAGTGTCGGGCTTCTCCTCCTCTGTCGTTTCCGACCTCGTAAAGGTATCGCTCGTCAGGGTGTTAGCCGCGCTGCTCTGAGATCAGTGACTGCGTCCCCCCTTGAAGTGGCTACAGTGTCATTCCAAGGGCAGCGTGGCGTTTGATCTGGTGTCAGGCGGCTGTCGCTGCACAGGGCCCTGTGATTGTCCTGCAGGGAAGGAGACAGGCATCACCTACCTACCTTCAATAAAAACTTCCTCGGGAACTTTTTGATTGACAGCCAGGAAGGCATTCATCATGACGACCAAGTTTTTTTGCCCTCTCTTGTGTTTTCTGCTCTAATACACGGTGAGAGTGAGCATATTTTCTGTCTGGTCTAGTGAAACTGAAACCGCGTGTGTGTGTGTGTGTTTAAGTTTGTTTATCTCTATTGAGGTAGGTAATTCACAGCAACCCATTCATTGTTTTGGGGTCAGTTTGAGCATCCATCAAGATGTAAAGTAATGAGGCAAAGACATGGTACCTCTTTCCTTTCTCTCTTGGTATTTGTCTCTCTCTCTCCCCCCTCTGATTTTATTTAAAGCCCATCGTAATGCTTAATAGCAACTATACTGGACATTTTTGAGGAATTGGACCCTATTATGCTGTTTGGCACTAATATATGCATGTTGTGTCATGCCCTTTGTCTGGATCTCAAGGTTTTTCAGCCTTTTGATGATATTAAATATCTCTATTTATGCATTTCCTCTAAAATGGCCTATTTTTTCCTCAATCAGATGAACCATCATTGCAGCCGTTGTAGCCAATTAGATTCAAAATGCAAGAAGTAAACAAGGTAACATTTTGTTAAAAGTAAGGATGGTTTCCTCGCTGTTCTTCTGAAGACAAGAATAATTTATTATATATTATAGATGATATAATGTGTAATGATAATAATAATAATAATGTAATAAATATAATATACATTATGTGTGTATACGTACTGTATGAATGAATGAAATTGGATAGTAGGATGAATGAATTCACCCTATTATTTGGTCCCTTGGTTGTTTTAGTTTTTGAACTGTTGGTTATTTTCTCATTAATTTTTTTGAGTAGACACTGTCTCACTTTTCGCATCGGACAAAATTCTCCTGGCACTGCAGCATCCTGCATATATATATATATGCATATATTCACTTATTAATTTAAACACAAACACATTAATTGGACCAGTGAAGGAAGGTGGAGAGGGGGGTGCGGGTCTGGATGAGAAAATATGAAAGACAAATATCTATATATATATATATTATTATTATTTTTTTTTTTTAAATGAACGGTAGGAAGATGTCAAGGCAAAGGGGAACAAGCAGGGCTAGTGACTCTTCACATTCAGTCTCCTAGAGAAAGAGGCATAGCTGCTACATATGCATATACTTCATGCATACAACCCTGCATAAGCTTTCAGACTTCTTTGTTTTTTTGTCTTTCATATTTTCTCATCCAGACCCGCACCCCCCTCTCCACCTTCCTTCTCTGGTCCAATTAATGTGTTTGTGTTTAAATTAATAAGTGAATTGATAGAAATCTCAGTGTCAGTGGGTGACAGGTTTAAGCGTGTGAATGTTTGTATGCGTGTGTTTTGTTTTGGAGAGAGTGAGAGAGCTCACGCTGAAGGCCCTGAGGCATGTAAGGACTTTATTGCTCACCTCATATGCTCATTAAGGCTGTTGTTCGGCTTTTGTTGCATAATTACCTAATGGCAGCTTTAAAAAAAAGGATTCACTGTCTTTGACTGACAGCTTATGGCTCTTATGGGTTATCTTTGCCTCCAAAAGCTGTCTTTTTGTCTTTGGCAGAGCTAAAGCAAGGTTGCTTTCAACATCTCTACAAGGCAGTCTGTTGACGGGGACTTGGAGTTTGTCGTTACAGCTTGTACCAACTGTACTACTGATGTTCGGTTTGAACGACTTGTGAAGTTTGACGTCCCTGTAGTCATTTTTTACTGGCAGGAAAGTGTACTTGATAGGTCAGAGATAACTGTTTGAGTTCAGAAGGACTGTGGTAACACTTTTATTTAATGCTGCCTTGTGCTGATCTCCATTTAAATTTATTTTTAATACCTGAACTCGGGCCTGTTGATTTGGTAGCTGATACAATCAGTTGTTTCCAGGACATTTCTAAAGTATTCTGACCTTTTCCCTGCACTTAAAAAGGAAGATCCCAAATGCTCAGGGAGGGCCGGATGCATTTTGGGTAATGCAATGATGCCATATCTAGGTCATATTCATGGGGATCTTTCCTCGTAGACTATAATTAACTGAAGTAACCTCTCTAAATAACTCACTCATTGGACATTTATTACTCCACAAATTGTTCAAGCATGACCGCTGAGAAATGCCCTCCTAATACTATTGGATTATAGAAAGTGGTCCACACAGATACTGATAATTTATAGCACATGCTGTTGAGCAGGAACTGGCTAAAAAAAGTTTTATCTGGTTTGTTTGCAGCCCGCTTGGAAATATAAAACTCTTTTTTTATTATACATTCTTGCAGCCTTTCTGTTGTTGCATAGTTTTGTGGGATATAAAATGCTAACATAAGGCAGCAATTTTCAAAGATGTGCAAAGAAGCATTACTTTTCTTTAATGGGCCTTTCTTTAATGGGTGTCAAAAGTAATTTCATGACATTTCCTTTATATATATAAATAAATATATATAAATTATACATATATACTATGTATAAATGATATGTTATTTTATATATGAATATATGAATATTTTATATAAAATCATATCAATACAAAATAATACAATAAAATAAGATTCTTGCAGCCTTTCTGTTGTTGCATAGTTTTGTGGGATATAAAATGCTAACATAAGGCAGCAATTTTCAAAGATGTGCAAAGAAGCATTACTTTTCTTTAATGGGCCTTTCTTTAATGGGTGTCAAAAGTAATTTCATGACATTTCCTTTATATATATAAATAAATATATATAAATTATACATATATACTATGTATAAATGATATATTATTTTATATATGAATATATGAATATTTTATATAAAATAATATCAATACAAAATAATACAATAAAATAAGAATACAATTACAATATTAAGAATTGTAAAAAAATTTATGAATTATATTATATTATAATAAATGTCTCTTGGATTTTTAAAAATGTTTTTGAAAGGTCATTTATTTGATCCAAAATACAGTAAAAACAGTAATACTGTGAAATAGTATTACAATTTAAAATAATTTAAAATAACATTTTTAACATTTGGAATATTTTTGAATATATAATTTATTCCTGTAATGACAAAGCTGAATTTTCAGTAGCTACTATTTTTTATAATTTTTATTATTAGTCCAGTCTTCAGTCTCACGTAATACTTCATTTTTTTATTTGATGATGAATTGAAAGTTGAAAAGAACTGTATTTATTTGAAATAGAAATCTTTTGTACAATTATAAATGTCTTTAATGTCACTTTTGATAAATTTAATCCAATTTAATGAAGTGTAATACATTAATAAATTGTACAATTTACTTGAAATTTTTTTTTTAATACATTTTAGACTGTATACCTGTGGGTGGGCTCTAGCCTGAAAAACTTTGGGAAATCCTAACATAAGGTATTTTACTTTGAAGTATTGATCTTTGTAAAGTATGAAAATCCTGTCTTTTTGCTTTCTGCATGTCTTAGTGTTCTGTGAATGCGTACCGATGATGAGTCAGTTGTAATTACAGGCGTTGTATGCTGGCGCAGACTAATGACAGGTCTGTGGCCTGTGTGCTTTTGTTTGTTTGGAGTACAGGGCTCCACAGTAGGGTATCTTCCCAGCTGGCAGTGCATGCTGTTTGGGTTGGAGAGGCAGCCGGTTCTGGTGCTGCACCAGGCCTTATGCCAGCTGGAGACTAGGACTCCACAATCCACTGCTCTCCTCCTTTCTCCACTTTGACAGCGGAGCTTACTCTCTCGTTCTGGAGCTGGCAGCATCCACCGGCAACACCCACGTTTGTTTGCACCTCCAGGGTCAACAGCACCGTCGCTACCTGGATCTTCATGGATCTCACTTCTCTCCCATAGCTGCGCCAACTTTTGCAAGATCCTCCACAGGGATTTACTAAGTGCTTCAGTCTGTTATCCAGGTTATTTTGTGATTGAGTATTATTGATTTGGTTTACTCGAGCTTCACTCCTAATATAATTTTGGAACAAAAGCAAAATCATTTAAGCTCAAAATCAACATGACATCAAAATTATCCCTATTTACTTTCTTAAAATTGTGTTCCTGGTCTTATTAGTGCATGTGTCACTTCACAGTAAGATTCGGTTCAGTTTTTTAACATTAGTTCATGCATTTCATGAACTTAGAATGAGCAACGATTTTACATCTTTGTTAATGTTAAATTCTGCATACAAATTTTTAACTAAGTTTTATAAATTAACATTACTTCATATATTACAAGCATTATTTAATTAGATTTAACATTGTTAATTAACAATGAACAATGGTATATTTATAAATACAATTAATTTTTTATTTAATGTCTTTTAAAATAAATAATAATAATAACAATAACAAAAGCACTTAACAAATTTGGTGCACGCTGTTTTTGAGGGGAAATGGCAAATTCTGGTATGAAACACCTACATTTCGAGATCCAGTTGTGATTCTCAGTGGATATTTTTTTTATATCCCGTTTCACTCAGAAATACGTTACATTATGGAAGTAAATTAGGTTTGAAAAGTGGCATTGACATTTTATGGAAAAAAAATGTTGTTTTATAATGGTTTGGACAATGACAGAAAGAGATGAATGCAGAATTTTCAAATTTTCTGTGCTTGTATTAGCATTACTTACATAGAAATACACCATGAAAGTGAATGTGATGGTTGTAAGCTTCATATGAGCTGATTTGGCTGAGCTTTAAATTATTTAACGGTTGTAATCACCAGAGTAAGTGCTGGATTGGACACTGTGGCATTTTGTTGACAGTGAGTGAGGTCATACAAATATTCTGTTCCATCCTCTCTTAAATCTAGAGGCTAAGCGTAATTCCGTTGACGTGGCCAGTGACACGCACGCTCACACATTCGCGAAGGAACGGCCTTCATTCACAAGAGCTCTGTAATTAAATATCCTCCCCAATTCAGCTGCCAGCATCTCTCTCTCTCTCTCTCTCTGTCTCTCTCTCCCTCCCTCCCTCCCTCCCTCAAATGATCATTCATAGCTGAGTGTTTGTGTGTGCATATGTGTGTGTGTTCGGTACTTTATGCTGAAGATTAGACATTTCTGTTTGTTCACATGCATATCCATCCAGAAGTTCTCTGGTGACCCGGTCAGTCCATTTGTGTATTTCACTGTTTGTTTGGTTACGACGATGCTTCCTGTCTGCTTGCCAGTGCTCAGGAAGTGTCAGCGGTGATGGCGCCAGGGCTAACGTTGACAAGATGAGGAGGTTGTCAGGACATTAGCCGCATTGGCCTGGCAGGCCTGTGTCACTTTCCCAGCCTATTTGCTGATGGGGTTCAAATCCCAAACCTCAGCTGACCTGAGTCCATACCTGCTCATCACACTCATGTGAGCGTGCACTTTCTGGAGACATTTTTTCTGACGTTGCCAGACTGTTTGCTTGTATGAATGGCAGACACAGAGAGGTTCTGTGCCTGCGTTTTAAGCCAACCTCGCTGGTGGACTTAAGCTTTATTTAATAAGATGTGGATGCGTAAAGTCCTGTCTAAAAACTGCCCTGTGGTCAAGCATTTTAGGCTTCACATAAACCATCTTAAACACTGCTTTCCTTTCACAAATCTTTCATTATAGATTTTGGTAGCGCATGAAGCACAGAGCAAATGCAAGGCGTCCCAAGAACAAACAGTGTAATATGAGTATCTAAAGTCTAAAGAGACATTTTGTCCTCTGTTAATGTTCTGTCACATCAGTCAAATCAGAATAGACCCTATTTACTTTCTAAATACATGTTCTTGGTTATATTGTGCATGTTGTTCGAGAAAAGAACTCACTCATTCTGTCTGTCTGCTGTATATCTGTCTATCTTTTTCTATCGTTCTATCTATCAGTCGGTCTATAGTTCGATCTATCAGTTGATCTTGATCGGTCTATTTATCAATCTATCTTCTATTCTGTCTAATTTGCCTGTGACTCTATCATTCTTTCTTTCATCGTCTTTCTATTATGACTACCTTAAGCCCATACGTTTTGTCCTTAAAAATTAATCATATGAATTTATTAAAATTTTTAGTTCATTTTAAGATAGCAAAGAGAAAGGAAAAATTGTAATCGCATCATATGACCCCTTTAAATTCGAATTGCAGTCTTGTTTGATACCTCAATTAAAATTTAATTGGATTTTGAATCTCAATTCCTTTTTTACCATAAGAAGTTTTTTATGAAAGCATTAAGAATGCATTATGGACATTGCTAATGCGTTTTCATAAACACGACTTTAATATTCGTCGAGCACATATTTGATTAAAAAAATCTTAACACGAGTATTTGTGTATGTCTGTGTGTGTAATATTGTAGCCTTTGGTCATCATACTTACTAGGGCATATTCCTTTGGTTTATTTTGCTTTCACTCTGTGCTTTTCTTTTAGTCAAGTAGAAATGCTTGAGTGTATGTTTTGGTTATTTCCACACTAGATGCCCCAGCCTTGGACTCCCATCCAGAGAGTGAAAGCAGCACGCATTGTCTCCTGCCAGTAATCAATCAATGGATGGATTGTCTGTGTGCTCCCTTCACCTCTCTTCACTCAGGACACCTCACTGTAGTTCTGACACTGGAAGTGCTGACCCATCTTACCAGCACCAATCAGAGCCGCTTTTACCCACTTTAAGGCTTCATTTATTAACGCCATGTAACGTTGCCCTCCTGTTTTCCGGCATTGGTATATTGTAACCGGAAACCTCAAGGTTCCTATTCACCTCGTTCCTTCGCTCTCGAGTTGTTTTCCTTCTCGTCGTTATGTCTTCAGTTGTTTGATTTAGTTGTGGCTTCTTTGTGAGGTTTATCTTTGTGGGACCAGGGTCTCTACTCAATTCAATAAGCTCATACTAGCTGTGCCTGGATGATGAGCAGACCAAGGCTACGCCGCTAAGTTGCGCTGCATTGTGGTGTCCTGAACGGGGTCTTTGTGATGACCCTTCCTCACAGGCCAGTACAAAGAGCAGTGAGGACCGGTCCACTGCAAGCCCGCAACATTGAGAGAATCCCAGACCAGCGTATAATGGCCCAAGACGCATGCCATTGTTTTGCATCTTCGGTCTACCCTGCAAGTAATGGCTCTGATTTACAAGTATCTCTCTATTATTTAATTTAAAGTTGGACTTTTGTGGCTATTAATCCATGACTGTTAGCTTTGAGGTCTTCTGTAGTGCTATGAGAAAGTAAGTGGAAATTACACAGAAGTAAAAACTGAGTACAGCAATTTCAAAAGATCTTTAAAAGAACGAGTACATTTTTTCTGGTTCAGAATGATTTTACTGATCTATTCAGTGTATGGTTTTCCTCTAAAGTAGTGGATGACACAACCCATATGGAGATTAACTTTTTTGCTCATAAAATCATTCAGCGTTTAATCTGTGGTCGTTAGCTTTCAACAGTTTTCCGACTCTTTTTATACTTCAGTCTCCTTTCTGTTTTAATCTCTTGATGGCTATTCTGTTCTGGTCTCAGCACAAAATTTACACTGGGGATTTCCAACACCACCTCCCTCTTGACTGTGGTTGTGATCCCAAAGAGAGAATTTTTGTTGGTCCCCAGCACTATTAGTGTTTACATGAGGCCACTAATGAATGTGTGTTCTGCTTGTTACAGTTGACTGCTGGCGTTGATCTGAGTTAAAGGGGTGGTTGATTGCGATTTCACTTTTTTAACGTTAGTTAGTGTGTAATGTTGCTGTTTGAGCATAAACAATATCTGCAAAGTTGCAGCGCTGAAAGTTCAATGCAAACGGAGATATCGTCTTTTAAAATTCTGGCAGTTTAATGCCTACAAAAAGTGCTGGTAAGGGACTACAACGAGCTTCTTCCCAGGTCTGTTACGTCACGAACCCAGGTAAACCCCGCCCCCGGGAACACGCAACAAAGGGGGCGAGGCCATGCTGCACTGCTTTAGAGAAGAGGAAGAGAAAACTAGGGGTGCACGTAAAAATCTGTTCATATATGAATCGCGATTCTGTCTTCTAACGATTCTAATGGATTCTCAGAGAAGGGACAGATCGGTGTGGAATAAAGGTAAATTATGTGAAAAATAATGCGTTTTTTTAAAAACGAAGCATAAACACATGTTAGACTGCACCCCATAAACACAACCAAGCCTAGAAAAAAACCAGTCAACCACCCCTTTAAAGAATCAGAAGACCAGACTGGAAGTTTGACATCCATTTTAAAACATTAATTAATTAATTAATTCATTCATTCATTTACATGTATTAATTTAGAAGACACTTACTTCCAAATCGACTTAAAAATAAGGGACGTCACCGGCGATTTTTTTCATAATATATTTGTCATAATACAGCCACCAATATTTGTAGTATATAATGACAAATTTACATGTGTAAATTATATATTTTTAAAAATATATAAATTAATATATTTTTATATAGAGTAAAATACATTCAAATTAATGAGTTGATGTCTTTATTGCAGATTTAAATATGTATATTTTAAATATAAAATAAAGACACAAAATCATTAGCTTACATTAATCCAGGCCAAAAAAAAATCCCATTTGCATCAGAGGTTATTTTATTAATATGCTGGATATTTATTTGCTCCATATTTTATTAAAGATTCTGAATTTAGCCCTTGGAAAGCCCTGTAGCCCTTATTATGTTAACTGCTTAGATTGTCCAGCCTCATCTTTCTTATGCTGTTTGATGTGTTGGTGGTCGGGTCTAGGTGTTCTTTAAGCCAGCAGGAAGGAGTTGACCGTATTAAGTCGAACTAGCATCTGGGTCTGAGTACTTCCTCTCCAACCTGCTGAATAAAATGTTTTCTCCGTTTTCCCCTTCTGCTAACGGTAAACACTAAGATCCAGAAACAAATCAATGATGCTTTCCTTTGAAGTGCCTAAACGCATTACGACGGCTGCGTTTTAATTGGCCAAGAGAGTCGCAGATCAATACATGGTGTAATTGGCTGACACAGGAAGGGTGTGAGTCTTTATTATCATTAATATTTATACATGATCTGGGAGGACCTGGGTAAGGTTAAATGTACATCAGCGGTGAGCGTCTTTGATCTGGCTGATAAGTAGTTCGATTTGGAATCGAAGAGGTCAGGATGGATGGTGCACACCCATTTTTATCAGCGCAGGAAGGTTTTGACTCGGCAAAGTCCTGCTAAACCGGCACAGGCAAGAGAAACAACATGAGTCTCACGACCAATGTCATCACTGTCACTCAAAACCATAGCTATTGTAAGTCATGTAAGGGATCCATGGCTATAACTGCTTGCTGCTCATCTAATGCTTCTTAACCACTGCGTCTATCATCGAGTCTCCACAGTAAGTGCTTGTAAACGCACGCCAGCCTGGAGAGGGTGTATTGAATACAAGTAACTCAATGATCCGGCCGAGTTTTCTCTCACCTGAGCTTGGCTGGGTCTTTGTGTGGCTCTTTTGTCTGGGCCGTGTAAGCAGATCTATGGGAGGAGATGCCAGGGTGCTTTGGGCTGGAGTTGAGGTGGCAGGGCCATCGGTGGCCGTCACCCGATACCCCGTTCGTTGGATCGAAAATGGCCGCCGGCCGGGCTCTCCCCGTCTCGAACCCCGCACCCTACCCTGGGGGCTGATGTGGGCCTAGACACATGTTCCTGTCTGTAGGAGCATCCTTTTGTCACATTCCCACAGGTTTGATACCTTAATCATTGTACTTAGTAGGACAAAGATCAGTGGCAGGTGAAACAATGGTCACCGTCTCAGTTTTCACGGGCTGTGACCTGTTGCCTAACACAACTAGAGGGCTGTGGTCACGTGGGGCTGACATACATTTGGCACTTTATTTGTGTTTAAGTGTTTGGATGGTGTTAGTTTTCCAAATGACATTTGAGTTACAGTTTAGAGACGAAGGCTGTGATTTGATGTACTGATTCAGATGGGAATGGGAACTCTAGTTTTTGCTAAAGCGGGGGTGTCTTTTGACTAGATGTGGGTGTGCATCACAAAATCCACTAAAATAAAAAGGACTTGTATATGTTAGAGATGCACTGATAATAAAATTCTGGCAAATACTGATTGGCCAATAAATATTTCTGTGTTATGGCCAGTATTAAAATTGTTCTCTATTTAAAAAAAAAAGCACATTAAAATTAATCATTTTAAATGATACAAGTGAGTTTAAGCATCACTACATTATGTACTTCTGAGAAATGGATATTCATTTTGAGACGTGCTAAAGATTACATTTAACAGTGTTATTAAATTGTTTTTATTATTAAATTGTTTTTTTTTTAAGATTTAATGAAGATACATTTTAAAAAACTGTAATAAAGGTCAATAATCAATATTATACTAATATTGTGCATCACTAATATGTGATATAATACATAATCACACTCTCCTTATTGATATTTAATTTTTTTATTATTTTACGTTATTTTATTTTTACATCAAATGGGATGCTAGCAGTACTATTATTTTACCCAGAAAGTTGACAAAAATTTCTAAATCCATAATGTAGGTGCACCAGGGAGCACAACAAGGAATGTAACTTTAGTTACAGTGTTTGATGAAGGTTAAAACCGAAAAGTGTTGTGAAAAAGTAATGTACTGCAATCACAGTTGCTGCCATTTTAATGTGATTTGATTTATCAGACAACCCCTGAGTTAGCTGGAAAATGCTTGGTAAACACAGAGAAATTGGATTCAGGCAGAATCAAAACCACAAAGTATATCTGTAAATAACAACTTTACTTGACTTCCTCTAGGAAATCTAGTCCCGCAGGAATAGGGCTTATGTCAAACAAGGTCATACTTGTATACACATAGCATACATAAATGCAGAGAGCCGTTATTCAGTGGATCTGCATTTTTTTAGCGATGGCATTGTTCAGTGCTTATGTAATATATTGCTTGTGCATTTTGCTTATTTGTTTTATTCCTCTTAAATCTAAACTGCTCTTTACAAGCAGCTCATTCTGGTAGTTGAGCCAAAATGAATGATTGGCTTGAATGAACCAGAACAGACAGAGCAAAAAGAAAGAAACATACTGCAGATAGTCAGAATTCATGAATATTAGAACCATTGGTCCCACAATGTCCAACTCAGTCATATCCAGGTGATCTATAACTCACTGAAAGGAAGTAAAAAAAAATGGCATCTTCAACTTCACTTCCATATCCATTCCCACTGGAGGGTTTGTACATAAAAGCTTAATGAATGGACCTAAACGAAGCACACGTCGGCTCGTGTTTTATCTCTCTTTGTGGTGGCCTGACATGAGGCGGCCCTGTCTTTGAAACTACCTCTGACACTGTCAGAGCTGACTCTCTCCGACTGACACAGAAAGAGAGAGAGGCTGATCTGGCCCGTCTCTTTCGCTCTTTCCTGAAAAGCCTGTCAGCGCACTGTTTGATCGTAGCCCGGAAATAAGCCATCTATAGGAGCCAGGATTAACCCAGGGCATTAATCATACGTACAAATGGAGCACAGGTGAGAAGTCTGCATCACCCACCGGACAGCGTACATCAATACAAAACAACTTCTCAATGAGATCGCTTTGTTTCCAGTAATACTGCAGTTAAAGGTTTAACCTCTGCCCTTGTGTCTGCAGGTAAATTCAGTGGCGAAAATAAAATCTGAAGGAACGTGTTTCAGCGAAAAGCAATTAAAATTGAACGCACACTCTCCTCCCGTCGACTGTTTGGTTTATAATTTTAGTTTGAATTCTCAGAAAAGGATCCGATATCTTGATTAGGTGGCCGGCACCATTGTTAGTAGTTGGCCGATGCACAATAAATCCACTGTTATTTAATTCCCTGCTCCTTGCAGAAGCTTAGGCAGTCTTAACAAATTCATTGTTAACCGTCTGTGTGTGGGCGACGTCTATGTGTGTGTGTGAACGAGAGCAAGAGGTCACACAAAGACCTTACCGTCGTTATGGCAATGTTTTGTCATGAGGAATAAAATGGGTTTTTAAGCAAGACATGGCTGTTTAGTCTATCTCAATGCATTATTAGTTTAATTTGCTTAGTTACATGACTGTTGCGGCTGTATCAGTTCGCTAATTTATTGCTAGCATCATTGGGATCGGCTCTGTCTGCATGCACTTATATACTTGAGTGTGTAACATCAGTCTTTAGCGGCGGTAATGGCAGATAAGGAGAAGATGAAGGACATCTTAACATGCGCATACAGCCACGGCTCCATCTGTTCACTCACTTTTAATTGTTGTGGAAGTGAAGACAGGAAAAGGAGGTGTGATTATTCTTATCCTCTCCACAGAGGTAGTTCCATAACATTAAAGAAACAGCGAAGAAACCATCCAGATTATCGGCATGTAAATAATCGTATTTGTTTCCGGTCCCTGTTAATGAATGTCATTTACTTTTAAAAACCAGGATTAATTAACGCTCGGGCGACCTCCTCTTCCTCCCTAAAGGGAATAAGTCTCAATTAGGCAGAGGATGGCGGCTAATATTTTTGAGGAAAATCTGAATATGACCGTGTGCGTACATATGCTTTGCTGACATGGAAAATAACCTTGCAATTAATTATGTCCCTAATTTAATGTAGGGCTCAGAAAAGTGTCGTTTTATTGAACGCTTAAAGATTCTCAGGGCTTTAGTTTACAAAGACTTTCTGTTAGAAACTCACAATGGACGGTCTCGTCTCGAGAGAGCGGGAGGCATAAAAAATGGTCTGCTTTTTCAACATAAGGCCAGGAAAACAAACAAAAGCCTCAAATTAGATTTCCCAAAACATAACATTCTCTCTTATTAAATGCCCACTGTGGCCAAGGGCCTAAATAGAGAGACTCAGCCTGTGCTCTGCCTTTTCTCACTGAGCCATGCTCTCCTCCGTGGCTGTTTTAACTACAGTCTTTAACTAAACCAGCAGCTTGCCACACAGGCAAAAATATGCAGCTCCAACTGCATATGTAAGTGTAGTTTTTCTTTCTTTTTTTGCCAATTCATTTCCATATGAATTTCTCCCATCTTTTGATGAAAAGGCAGTCTGCCCTCCCATCAAACTTTCTCTTGCTGCTTGCGTGGGACGTCAGGCATTGAGGTACTTAACCCACATGAAAGATCAGATGAGGATGAGGGTGATTTTGGCAGATAAGAGTGTGTGTTGAGGTGTGTTACCCCCTCCTGAGCTCCCAAGGTTAAACCGCCCTGATCGCTCTTTGCATGATTTCTCACTCTGATTGGTCAGTTATGGACTATGCTGGGATCTGCTTCCGTGAGAACATTGATCTGGGACGGCAGGTTGTTATTCTGTGCTCTGTGAGCAAATGCTACCTTAATGATGAACTAATTACCATAATAGAGCCCAACATGACTATCCACTTTTTTGGTTTGATTTGATTTGAAGCAACAATGAATTATGCAAATCAGCAACAAAAAAAAAAGGAAAAATAAAATACAAAATTGCATAACCGAAATGTTTAATTTTGTTGCAGAATATTTGTATATAAATATTCATAAATATTTTCAAATATATAAATAGTATAAGAGTGCGAAGAGACAGGATAAGAAATGTTTCTTGAACACTAAATCAACATGTTAGAATGATTTCTAAAGGATCATGTGACACTGAACACTGGAGTAATGATGCTGAAAATTCAGTTCTCCCATCACAGGAATAAATTACATAAAAAAAAATATATTAAAATAGAAAACTGTTATATTAAATTCTAATAATATTGCATAGTATTACTGTTTTAACTCTATTTTTGATCAAATAAATGCAGCCTTGGTAAGCATAAAATACATAAAAATACAGGTGCATCTCAATAAATTAGAATGTCGTGGAAAAGTTAATTTATTTCAGTAATTCAACTCAAATTGTGAAAACCTGGGCTTCCATACCACCTCAGCAGTGCCACAAACTGATCACCTCCATGCCACGCCGAATTGAGGCAGTAATTAAAGCAAAAGGAGCCCCTACCAAGTATTGAGTACATGTACAGTAAATTAACATACTTTCCAGAAGGCCAACAATTCACTAAAAATGTTTTTTTATTGGTCTTATGAAGTATTCTAATTTGTTGAGATGTTTGTTTGTGTGTTTGTGTGTTTGTTTGAATTGGTGGGTTTTTGTTAAATGTGAGCCAAAATCATCACAATTAAGAGAACCAAAGACTTAAACTACTTCAGTCTGTGTGCATTGAATTTATTTAATACACGAGTTTCACAATTTGAGTTGAATTACTGAAATAAATTAACTTTTCCACGACATTCTAATTTATTGAGATGCACCTGTAATCTTACCTACCCCAAACGTTTGAATGGTAAAAAATAATTTCTTTATGGATAAAACAATTAGAATTTTTACTTCAGGAACCTTGTCTTTGTTTTCTATAATCATATTAATGGTCATAATATTTAGCTAAACCATTTTAAGCATGTAACCCACATTTTTGGATCTTGTGTGTTTGTCTGTGCATGTGTGTGTGTGCAAGAGTTTAAATGGCATTGCTTAGGGGCAACTGTACACTCAGAAATGTCAAGCCAGAAAGCTGACAACTGATAACTGTGAGAAACAGTCTGTCCACAGACAGAAATAGAGTGAATGATAAATATAAAAAGAGGGAAGGGCAGAAAAAAAGAGTTAGAGATGTAGAGAAGGGAAGAAAAACTGTTTCCCACTCTACATGTTTTATGACAGGATTTGGTGTCTTCTGTCTCATTCTGGTATAAGGCCTGGGTTTGTGATTTCTTAAGGCCGCTGTACCTGTAATACTAGGTAAACCATAAACAGACCAAGTGGGAGAGATTGATACCATCAGTCTGTAAACAAACCTCACTTTCATCCGTCTAGTTCTCTTCCTCTCTTATCTGGTTTATCAGGTTTTCAGACCAATATCATTTTCAGTACCATGTTCTTGATTCAACATTAGCCAGAGTATATGTGTTTCTGTCTCTCCACTCATTCCTGTGTCTCTTTTACCATTCTTCTCTCAGATATGAGGGATAGTAAGAAATAACTAATCTACTGTCAGGGCGAAGGAACCAGTGGCCAATCTGGAATGGTTCACTATGTTAGAAAACGCTGGAATAATCAGCTTTGCATCAACCCCTAAAAGATGCTGATGTTGAACCATGGATAATGTCCAGAAAATAAAAAATAGATTTGGCTATATGTAAAATTTGTGTGTGTGTGTGTGTGAAATTATATTAGAAATATACCATAAAAAAACTATTTATATGTAAATACAAAAATGCATTAATGATAAATTAATTAATTATAAAAGAAATTATTATTTATATATGGGCAAATTGTATAATATCCAAGGTACACATTTCTAGTAATTGCGCAGGTAATTCTCATATTGTATTTTCAGATGGAATATTTGTCCTCTCCCCAAATTTGGCACTACCGAAGCACAGTAATAATAATTTAATTAGAAGGGTTATATTGACCTATTAAGATTTTGTTACATCTACATTGTAAATATATTTTTCTGCTACTTCATAAAAAAAAATTCAGAGGTAAATCTATAACAATTACATTGTAAACAATATTTCAAGTGTAATTTATGAGATTTGTTGTATTTTGAATCCAATTTTTCTTTGTAAAAGGCAAAAAGTTGAGCATACTGATTTCAAAGTTAAGGATTCATTAGTTTGACTATACATTGAACCAAAAACTATCATAACATCTTAGTTGATAATTCATAAAACTTTATTTTTGACAAAACATCTCATGTTTCGGTCGTGGCTGCACATTTTCGGTAGTGACAGTAATGCTTTGGTAACGACCACATCACATTACAGAAATTTAACTTGCATACTAAAACACTACTAAAACATACTAAAATACAAAAAAATTGTATAACTGTTCTAAAATTGTGTTTATTTCCCCCAAATATGAGGATTATGTGTTCCCTTTTGTCATTACCGAAACAATGATAACATGTTTCGGTAGTGACAAGTTTATTGGATAACACCCAAAAAACCAAAGATGTCACTACCGAAACTCCAACAAATGTTTCGGTAGTGACAATTTTAGATACTTTTGAACCTATCTCAAAGATGCTAATCTGCACATGGTTAGCTAGCACAGTTCTGAACAGTTGTACACACATAAAAATTAAATTATATGGAATAACTTCCAAAAAAGTGTGCGTAATTGCAGAAAAAAGGTGTTCAGTAGTGACGTTCCTTAGAGTTACACACAGATTTTTCAGACTTTTGAACACATTTACCTCAAAATGAAGGGGCCTATCTACTCACCCTGTAGCTATGAGAGAGAGAGACAAATATTTCCTGGTCATACATGTAGGGGTGTAGTTAATTTCAGTCTCAGCCAATGGACTAAAACATAGACTGATTCGGTAGTGACATGAAAATGCGGGACACATTTTTTACATGAAGTTTCATAATTTCATAAAGAAAATATAAAATAAATATTTTTTTTTTAACTTCACTTTTTAAGAGAATCAAAAATATATTTTTGAAAACAACAATGGAAAAAAATACAAACATTATTTCAATATAATGTTCCTAAGTTAGACAGCCACCTCCCAATTGAAAGTACCCAATAAATAATGATTTTATATATATTTTATATATATTAAGCTTACTGATATTTTAAATATTATTGTGGGTTTCAATAGATAATAGAAGGATCTTAGTAAACATCTAAGATTTGAGTAATTA
>NW_015539821.1:435617-436445 GCF_001515605.1 Sinocyclocheilus anshuiensis | reverse complement strand
TATATATATATATATATATATATATATATATATATATATACAATGATAATATAAGTTTTATACATATGCATGTGTGTATGGTGACCGTGATTTCACCAAGTACAACATGTTCCTGGATCAACATCCTTGTTGATCCTGGAACAACATTCCTATCAACCAATCAGAATTGAGGGATAACTTTTCGGCTATCATTTCACACTGTTTTTAAGAATAAATTATGGGTAGGTTTAGGGGTAGGGATTGGGTTAAGTCTATATTTTTGGCCAGTTATGTTGATCCAGGATCAACAAAAGACGTTGATCCAGGAAGATGTCTTACTTGGCAAAATCACGGCGACCATGTGTGTATATGTACAGTTGTTCCAACCAAGACCACTGTACCACTCTGGCTTACTCTTGAAACTTGGCATCGCAGTACTGCTAGTATCGGCTTTTGTATGATAAATTGCTTGCAATGTTCCTCATTTGTAAATCGCTTTGGACTAAAGCGCCTGCTAAATGATTAAATGTAAATCCAAAGTTGAATGCTTGGTGCTTCATGTTTGTTTGTGGGCAGGTTATGTGGTAATGTAGTCAGTTACATCATCGTTTGGCTTTCAGGTTCTGAGAGAGATTCACAATTACCCTGCTTAAGCACCGACTCCAGCACAAGCACCCACACCATTTCGGTGGAAAGAGGGTAACAGTTGGCGCCCCCTAACCTCTTGGTTCAGGCTGCTTGGTGGGTTTCACACCTTGCTTTAGGAAGCTCTTTGGACTTTTTAAAAGCTTATTCAGGGAGCCAGAGAGTGTGTGTTCATTCTGTGGTGTGTGTGTGTGTGTGTGTGTG
>NW_015539821.1:417605-435558 GCF_001515605.1 Sinocyclocheilus anshuiensis | reverse complement strand
TGTGTGTGTGTGTGTGTGTGTGTGTGTGTGTGTGTGTGTGTGTGTTGTAGTTGGCAGACAGTAGGTGTCAGGGCATGGAGAGGCAGGGGCAGAGGTACACTATTAAATAAATAAGTGGTGCGGGGGCAGGCAGGTCCTCTGGCTGGGGGCCAGTCAGGTAATTTTCCCCTCAGTGAAGTGAGGTTGGGCATTTTGGAGAAAGAAAGGGAGAAAGAAAAAGAGAGGGCCTGCCGGCAGCCGGCCTGTCTGTCTGTGCATTCTGCTGCTCGCTGCATACCAGGGGCACCATTTCCCGCCTGGAGACAGACAAAGTCAGTTGGTTAACCAAGCAGTGGAGAGGGAAAGAAACCCCTCTTAGCCAGTCTGCATCCCCTTTTTTCACTTCTTTTTCTTCTCTTTCAGACCCTCTCACTAAATGGGGCATCTGTGCATTTGGCAGAGAGCAACGAGGTAGTATTTGTACCTGTTGGTTGCGCAGACATTTTTACTTGTGTGTTAGAGGGAGTAAGCGCTGTTTAAGCCCCGTGTGTTTAGAAGTCTTTGGCTGCTTGAGAGCAAACAGCAGGGTCGAACCGTGGTTTGTACAGGGGTGAAGGGTCACGGATGAACTTGACCTTGTGTGGAGTTACACGACAATTTAAAAGGATGGCCAGTATTCAGAGTATTTTAGGCAGTATTTTATTCACCTCAAATAAAATAGATCTATCTATCTATCTATCTATCTATCTATTAGGGGTGGAACGATACATGTATTCGTACCGAACCGTCACGGTACGGACATCTCGGTTCGGTGCATGAGGCCTTACAACGAATACAGGCAATTCACCCCCAATCCAGAAGGGGGCGCCCGCAGCAATGCAACGCTGTTTGATAACCAGCCGCCAGCAGAAGAACAGCGAATGCCATGAGTTGCGCACTTAAAGGGGTCATTGGATGCTCATTTTGCACAGGTTGATATGATTCTTTAGGGTCTTAATTAAAAGTATTTAACATACTTTGGTTATGTTAGTGTAAAAAACACCTTTTAAAACCTGTCAAAATCAGCTCTGTTTTTATCAAGCCATTATAGTCCATGTTGCTTTAAATGTTAATGAGCTCTGCTGGCCCCACCCCTCTCTTCAGAGCTGCTCTCAGAGAGACTGTTTACTTTAGCCGCATTCATCGCGAAACTTGCTAATTAGCGCATTATTAGGAAAGGTGATTTGCAAAGATTCATAAAAAAACCTTATACTCAATTCTTATACTCTTCTATAGATGAGGCTGGATCACGAATGATTCGAGCGAACATAGATGCATTTAGGCTGATCGGGAGTGGCGCATTCACTTCAAAGCGAAAGTAATGTTAATCCTCTGCGTCTTCAGCAGCTCAGATGTCGGGAGTAAATGACGATTGCTATATTCATTATTACATCCAACAATAAAGCACCTCAATCGCTTAATCGGAGACATCTTGTCTTCCCCTGCATCAGAGTCAACACAATGGCGGACTGATGACAGCTCACTCAGGGTGGGTCTAAGGTAAGATACCAGTCCAGTCTGTGCTGAAACACTACTACTGTCAATCAACTATCGTGGGAGGGGCCTGTACAGAACTACGTCATTCTGACAGGAATCTCAGAACAGCCTGGTTTGAGAAAGGGGATTTTAAAATAGGGATTTAAAAAAAAACACTGGATGGATTTTTATAATTATAGGATGGATGTGTACACACACTTCCAACATACATTTATGTTCAAACAACTTGAAAAGTGAATTTTGCATCCGATGACCCTTTTAAAAAAACAAAGCCCACTAGACAGTGACCATGCGCTGATTCTGAATGCGTCTCTCACAGACTGACAAAGGAGTATACTTTCCTACCTCTCTCATTCGGCAAAAATCCAAATATTCCATAATATTTCCATATTTGCAATGTAACCTATCTGAATGCTAAACTATTATTTATTATGTAAATTATAGGCTTTGTGCTTCAGTCGCGTTCCATCGGTGACACAGAGACGGGCGTGCTGATGTTTGGTTCACTATTTTATTTTGATAAAGTACCAACTGCGATGTCAAGTTAGCAATACTGGAACTGATGTGTTTTGTGTGTGTGTGTGTGCGCGTGCGTGCGCGCCGGCGCGATCACTTCAACTGTTTCCTTCGTCTGTCTGTCATTCTATGATTATATCATATCGTTTTATCATTCTGTCGTTCTATCTGTCATTCTGTCATCCTGTCGTTCTTTCTATTGTTCTGTCATTCCATCTATCGTTCTAGGTTAGGGTGTTATTTATAATTTTTCATCTATCTATCTGTCTGTCTGTCTGTCTGTCTGTCTGTCTGTGTCTGTCTGTCGATCTATCTATCTAGATTTAAACTAATCCAGATGTTAAAGCAACGCCGTCTTCAGGAAAGGAGGAAGCATGGCAGGAACAGCTGATCCACTGTACCCACCTATCACATCTGACAAACTTGCCTGCTCAAGTGTAAAGCTGCCGTACTCAGTCTCTCTCTCTCTCTCATTTACTGAAAAGGGGGACTGTCTGTCACAGCCCTCCACTCTCTCTCTCTCTCTCTCTCTCTCTCTCTCTCTCTCTCTCTCAAACTCCAAAGCATTGAGATTCAGACCTCTGCTCCTCTTCTTTTCTTCCCCTTACTATGTGGATACACTCACACACACTCAGAACCAGCAGTGGAGGGGGAAAAAACCCTAGTGCTTGACTTTGTTATAAATTATTGATTTTCATTCCCTTATAAATTTTCCATAGTGTCCCACAGTCTGTGTATGATATGCTGGATGTTTGTTTATGGAAAGAGAGCCATTCTATCACAGAGTGGACTTGCTTAAGCCGAGAAAAAGGAAGAAAAAAAATGTCAGGCAGACAGAGAACGAAGACCACAAACATTGATAGTGGATTTGTCTTTCCTTCTTTGCCTGAACGTGATTGAATATGCTTCTCGTTAACATAAGAAGTACTATCAGATTCAAGCGCATCCATATTTTTTCACAGATATGGATTTCCTCCTTGACACTAGTTTGCGGTGCAGTCCCTCAGCAGCACGGGTGCCCCGTGACCTGTAACCTGTCGGGTCACAGGAACTGGAAGATTAGGCGCACTTTGACAGCTCAGCACGCACGCCGCCCACCTCTCCCTCTCCCGCTCAAGCGTTTTATAGCAGAACAGCAATCCTCGTCAATTAATTCACACAGCTGTCAGTGAGCTTAGAGGACTCTCTCAACCCCTCCTGTGTTTTCTTCTGTCTCACTCTCTCTCTCGCTACCTTTTTTCCTCTTTCGTGGCATAGATTTTCTGGAGTTTTCCTCAGCCTGACCCTTGGAGGCTGCAGGGCCTGATTAGTCAGATTTAGTGCTGAGTCTATTGATCGGAGCCTCCAGGGCAATAACCAAATGGAGCCGGTGCAACAAGTCAATAGCACTGTTATTGCACCAAACTGATGGCCTGCGCTTCAATCAGTACTGCGGGGGGAGAGAGGCAAGTCATCACGAGTGAATTAGTGTCACTCAGAAACCCCCTCTCTCCATGGCCTCTGTCCATCCCTTGGCTCTCTTTCCTCCGTTTCCTCTCCCTCTCTCTCTCTCTGCCTTGCGCTTTCTCCTGTAGCCTGCTCAAGCCCAGGGACGCGATTCTTCTATGCGTTTTGTAAGAGAAAGGGAAGGGTCTGCAATTTTAATGGAACGGCATGGATTATTTAAAGTGACTAAACCCCCTGTTGTAGTGTCAAGTGGAAAGATGTCGGATGACACTGTGGTTTCTGAAGCTCTGCTGCAGGAAAGTGCAAGAAAGATTCTCCGCAGTATGAGCTGGTTTTCAACTGATGTGCTCTATGTAGAAACGGACCGTTTAGTTGACAGCAGACTGGGTTTAAAAATGAGTCATTCTCACCACAGGAATTTTGTTAGTGGTGTTTATTAACAGGCAAGTATCAAGTTTGTATTTACAAGTTGGGAAGTCGTGATTGCAACGTCACGTGCGATCAAATCACTTTGGATATGGCATGATGGTAATGTGCCTTTTCTACAAAAGAATTACAGAAAGGCTTTTAGGGTTTTATCCAGTTTTTGAAGATACTGTAAGCTGAATTGTTACTGTCGTAATTGTGCAATACTATCATATTTTGTAAATTAAAAAAGCCATTTTATGCAAATTTAGCAAATTAAGCTACATTTGTGTCCATTGTGGCTACCATGTTTTTTCACTGACACGCCCCCAAATATCACTACAATTGATTTTGAATTTAAACAAATCTTTAATCCTAAGTATTACATTTCACCCTGCAGTTTTGTGTTACAGACATGAATTACACCTACGGGCCTTGGTAAGGAGAGGTGTGCTTTTACTTTTCTAAGCAATCAGACTTACTAACGGTGCGTTCAAGTAATGTAGGAAAGATTGTATGTATCAACTGAATGCACATGAATGTAATTACTAATGGGAAACTCTTTGAACCCTGAAAACATGGTGGACGCAATGGATGTCATGTACAATTGTGCAATTATGAACATACAGCAATTCAGTTCATAGAACCTATGTAAACTGAATAAAAACCTAAAAAAGCAAAAAGCACACCCTTTATTCATCAGTTTGTAGAAGCGTAATTTAAAAAATACCTTACTCTAGTCAAATCACCAAACTTGTAAATATGAACGTCCCTTTCCTTCCGGTAGATGATGAAACGGCCAAGATTGATAAGATAAGAAAACGGGCAAGATTTGATTCAGTTGATAAATATGAGCTGGTAGTCTCATGGGCGGTGTTCTGTCATATAGCACAGTTGGTCTTTGGTTGACCTGAATTTGAGTCCTGGCCTTCCACTTCGTCCTCTGTCCTCTCTCCAACTATCCTATCTAAAATAAAAGCAAAAATGCCAAAAAAACTATATACTATAACTAGTGCCTAGAATGTTGTACAGACCTGGGTTAGTCTCTTTTGACTTGACCTAGTTAGTAACCACCCAAAAACTTAATAGTAACCATTGGAAACCTCTCTAGCATCATGGCACCTCTCTCATTTTCTTCAAAAAATTAAATTAAATTTTTGATCCTTTGCAATCTCCAGATGTTTCAAACTTCCATCTGTTTTTCAGGTGTCTTTGGTTATATATTTACTTATTTATTTATTTTTTGACCTTGCAGCGGCATAAGTCAAGGGCTTTGCTTCTCCTATTAATGTTATTTTTCCCCATCTCTCCATTGGTGCAACCTCATCCTCATGCAGTCAGAATCGCCCGAGGATAGAAGTGGGAACACAACAACAGCTTCAAGGCTGAAGTTTGTGTTTATTTGAGAGAGAAGGTGCCGGAAAGGTCTGTCACTGCTCTCCACTCTCCCTCGCTTTCCCTGATTTACAGCTAGTTCATTAACCACACTTGTGTCATCATTCCAGGTGCCCTTGCTTAGAAATCTGGTGTCACATGTTTTGTCTTTCGGAGATACATCTTGGACACTAAGATGCTCCTCTCTGTGACTCTGCTGACATAGCATGGCAAGGACAGCTGAAGCATTGAGCTGATTAAGTGCTGTTTTCTAAAAGCTTTTATCCTCTGGATAGGAATTTGAAAGGCTCCCTCTCAAAAGCATAACCTGTTTTGTATACCCTCCAACCCATTTTGATTGTATCCTTGTGTTTTCAAGTTCCTCTCCATCTCTGGCCACACATGATGGTCTCTGCGCTCGGCTCTAAAGACATGCAATGCCATGGTTATGTCTTTTACATGGTACTGATTTCCTGTTAGTGTGAGTTCACACTGCAGGCCTTTGTCAGGTTTCTTATTGAAACTGATGCTCAGTATCAAATCAGTAGCTATTTGAGATTTTTCTCATATGTTTTCAGTGTCAACACACTAACAAATAGGCCCACATGTGATTATGTTTGCCCACTTGTGTGGATGACACTGTGTCAGTTTCATCAACAGCACTCTATGCTTCACATTCACACAAAAAATATTCTGTATTTCTCAAACTGCATCGAAGTACACGAATCCAAATGGAAATGATTCAATAATAAAGCTACTTTACTCACATTTTATGGACTTAATCTTACATGTTCAGGGCTCAGCATGTAAGGCTTTGTTCTGCTTTCCTGGTCAGGCCAGTATCTACTTGCCTAATTAAAATGTATAATTTTATGTTTGCATTAATAATTAAACAATATTTTGTTTATTATTTCATATTTATTTATTTATATTTATTATATCATATTTATTAAGGTGTGGTCACATTAACGTTTTACCGATCAAAAAAGGTCAATTGTCTATTGTCAATAGTGTAGCGACGTATGAAGCACAGTTCACACAGTAGTTACTTTCAAACAAAGCAGCTCACTAATAGTCAACGCCGTGAAACCATGTGAACAACTTGGAGCTGCTGCAAAATCTGCGTGGATTCTTATTGAAATGACTCTATTTCGAACTTGAAAATTCACCAAAAACTGTAAATGTGACTGCACATTTATAATTTTTATTTTTTTTTTGCAAGGCATGTAATGCATGTATATGATCAGAAAATCTAAGATATGTAGCACTGACAGAATAGGACAGTGACAGTTCTGTTAACTGCCCCGAAACTCTCACAGTGGCCCAGTGGTCCATTCTTATTGTTGAGTCCTGATATGTGGGAGTTGTTTTTGTCAGTTCTCCATCATGTGCTGATATATGGGTGCTACAACGTATGCAAAACTACAACGAACAACTCGTTCCGACTACAACGCATATTTTCCGGGATTTGTGATATCACAAATATCGACGAATGGGACGAGACCTGGTTGAGCTGCACTAGAGAAGGCAACGAGTGTTATCACTATGTCGGAGACACGCTAGCTTTCCCAAGGCAGACAAACTTAGAGTGGTTACAATCATCCGGGTTTAAATCGCTCTCAAATTGATTTGATATTGACGCAATATTTACACTGAAGCTGGCAGGCGGCTATGGTAAGGGGCATGACATTTCCCGACCAGGCGCCAAGTGGTGCCAATCACAACACACACTGGCCCAGCTAACCAATCACAGCACATTTCGTATTTCAGAAGGCGGGCCTTAATTTGATTCAGCAACTATTCGAGCCGTTCATGCCAGACGGGGCAGAGAGGTGTTGTAATAATGTAAAATATGTGAAAAATAATGTGTTTTTCGAACGACCTAGTATGAGTGCCTGTACTAGTACACCCCCTAAACAAAATCAAGACTTTGTAAAAGAGCATAATAGGACCCCTTTAAAATGTCATATTGAATAATTGTATTAACATATTCAAGCATGTACTGTATCATTTATCACATTTACACGTTAACTTTGACAGTCATAAAATAAACATTTGGTTCTTACATCCATGCTCTAAATGATTGCTTTGCTGCAGTATGTGTATCACTGGAATGGTAGAGCATAACACGGGGTGAATGGATGTACTAGAGGAGTGGAGAATATTACTTTGGCTTCTGGCTAAACTAAACATGTCGGCATGATGTTATGTAAAGTTGCTTGTTATTAAAAGGAAAGAGCATGTCTCTGGACTTTTGGCGGGGGGGAAACAGTAGCAACTTGGAGTATTGCATGGAATTTGCTTTGAGTAATGCCAAAAAATGTCCGTTTTGGTCTATAAAAATGATATTAAATTGTGTAGTGTATGTTTCTCTTAGAAATTAGACATTCTCTCTACTGGATCTTTTCAATTTGATTTTGTTAGTGTAACAAAACACTGGGATGTTACAAACTATGGCCTCAGGTCAGATCCGCCCAGCACAGAACGTCCAGAACTTCAGCCTTTCTTTCGTTTCCTTTTTCCTCTCCTCTACGTGAAAGGCACCAGCCAACACAGACCACTGATTTATGAGTTCTAATGAGATTTCAATGCTGAACAAACAATAAAAATTTATGTGCATCATAGTTTTGGAGGCCCATGGCTCCATGGCTAGTGTTACACCCTTTCAACAAGCCTGGTAATACAATCCCCAGCTGCTTCCCTCGAGGAATGCAGCCACTTTTTGTGTCGGAAATCTTAGCAGCGCACCCAAATTGTGTGAAAGTAATTTATCTCGCTTTTATAAATGCTGTTGTATTCACAGTCAACCTGGAGTGCTGCTAAGGGATCGTTTTACACCACGAGTAAGTCTCAATATCCTGCTCGGCCTGGTAGGTCAGAACGTAGGGCATCAGGAGTTAAAGACAGTGCTGCTTTGCCTGGGTGTCTTTTCTTTGTTTCTGTAAGCACTCTAGATGAACTGAATTTTTTCTAGCTAGTAGTAAAATGTATTCGTAATGTGTGGTTAGGATGAGGATTTGGGCTTTGTAATGCATTTGCATGTCAAAGATTGCAAAAATTCAACAGCAGGAAGTAGTGATATGTCTCCAAGTACAGATAAAGTCTATAGCCTGTTGAAAACTTGTTTGCGTGTGGTTTTGTCTATTGAGCCTCACCTGTGGCGTGTCCTGTGTTGAGTTCATGGAAAGGTTTGGTCCCAAAAGAAAAGGCCTAAAGAAAAAACTATCAGTTTTATGCAGTACTTATACAGTATTATATGTCACAGCCTCAAATTCGCTGTTATTTCAAACTGGCACATCTACCCGTTAACTGGTTCTGGGAGAACGCAGAGCAGGGGGGATGTGGCAGCCAAGCAACGGTTTCTGTTTTCTCTGAAGTTTCTTGTATTGAGTGCTGGGAAATCAGGATTAATAGTGGTATGCTGACTGCTGCCTTGGCACATTTACCCATGACATGGACTCTTGTCATAATATTTACTGCCTTCTTATTGGCTGCTGTGAGGCACAGGCATGCCCTCCTTGAGAAAGTTCCTGAGATATACAGTAATCCTCTACCTCGTTTTTGACATCAACACCCTCCTTCTAACTAGAGATAGAGAAAAGAAGAAAAAAGGAAAGGCAAAGATAAGTGAAGAATGATGAAACTGAGAAATTCCAGAGTTTTATAGAACAAGAGAAAGTGGTGAGACGAAGTTAACAAAGCTAGAGTGAACGAACTGAAAAAGTTGGAAGAAGAAAGACATTCTGGTGCAAAACCTAGTGAGCTGCCTACCTAGACTTCTTAAGCAGCATCCTAATTGAAATGGAACCTCATAAGTGAGTGACACTTTATACAGGCAGCCACATAACAAAGTACAGAAGAGACTTGACTCATAATTGATTTCAATGGAGTTTGACATTAGCATGTTGCTAAGTTAACCACAGAATGTAATTCAGGGTAAACACAAATATTGGCAAAAATGTAGGGCATCATGCAGAAAATTTTTTCGAGTGGGCACCAGTGACAGTCTTTAAATGAAATGAAATTATAATTAAAAATATATGACAAGTAAAAAATACTTGTATATTATTATTACTACTATATAAAATACAGTAAAAACAGTATTATTGTAATATTGTGAACTATTATAATTTAAAATAACTGTTTTCTATTTGAATGTATTTTAAAATGTAATTCACTCCTATGATTGCAAAGCTATATTTTCTGCAGCCATTACTATACATTAGTGTTCAGTATCATATGGTCCTTCAGAAATCAATCTAATATGCTGATTTGGTGCTCAATAAACATTTATTATTATTCATGTTGAAATGTTTTGGTGGAAACTGTAATATATTTTTATTCAGGATTCTGAATACAAACTTCAAAAGAACAACATTTATTTGAAACACAACTTTTTTGAAATCTTTAATGTCATTTCTGATCAATTTTTGGATCTTTGCTTAAAAGTAAAAATGAAAGTATAATTCAATTTAAATTAATTTTAAATATATATAGGAGGTATATCTCATGTTGGAATGCACCTACGTAGGCAGCTCACTACATTTCAGAGAGTGCTACTAAGTTGGCAGACTGCCAGTTAGAAGAATGATCCTGGGCTACCAGAAAATTAGAGGGAGCAGGGAATCTTGCTTGGACACTCCACGACAGCAGGCTACAGCTGCTGGAATCTGTTGCAGGCAAAATAAATTCCAAGAAGTGGCGCCAACAAAGCATTTCTCCATTTCTTTGTCTCAACCTTTTTTAAATAGCACCTGATTCTAAACTCATCTTCTCTGTATATCCCCCTCTTTTTACTTCTCACTCTCCATCCCTCCCTCTTTTACTTATGTTTTTAACCCAATTGACTCAGTTTAATTTTGTCTGCTGGTTTTGGAAGGAGTTATTTTGGCAGTGCTTGCACACATAGTGCTCGGTTTGTGTGCTTCACAGTGAGAAAGTCACAGTGTAGGTTCTCAGCTGTAGGGTCTCGAATTGAATACATAATACATACAAACAACAAAATAATAATAATTGAGGAGTTTGTCTTATTTCATGACATTAAAAAAGGAAAAAAGATATGAAAACTCTGTAGATTCCTGCTGACATAACATGATTTTTTTCCCTTTATTCAGCTTTTTAGTGATTTAAAACTGATTTTTGAGAGTCTATAGAATGGGGAAAATGCAGTGGATCATTGTTTTCTCATGATAAATGTAAAGTAAAGTGTAAAGTAAATATTCAGTTTGGGGTATACAAGGTTTGGGGTCAGTCAGGTTTTTTGTATACAAGAAATGTATACTTTTATTCAGCAAGAAAGCATTTAATTGATCAAAAGTCTTAAAGAATTTAATAATGTTACAAAAAAAATTATCACCGTCTCCACAAAAAATATTATGCAGCACAACTGTTTTCAGCAGTGAAAATAATAGGAAATGTTTCTTAAGCAACAAACTAGCTTATTAGAATGATTTCTGAAGTATTGTGACACTGAAGACTGGAGTAATGGCTGCTAAAAATTCATCTTTGCCATCACAGAAATAAATTGCATTTTAAAATATATAAAAAAATATATATATATTGTAGTTATACATTGTGTACTGTTTGTGTGTGTGTGTGTGTGTGTGTGTGTGTGTGTGTGTGTTACCGTTTTTACTGTATTTAAAAAAAAAAAATGCAGTGAGCATCAGACACACAAACATTTACAAAATTACTGACCCCAAATTAATTTATGATTATTAATAGACTATTACTACTAGTCTATTATTAATAGGCTTAAATTACTATTTGTACAGTGTACTATTAATATCATGCAGCAGTTGTAGTTAGTGTGCGATTAGGTTTGGCTGAAGCAAATGGGTTCATCACAATTTTGAGGTCAATATAATGAAGTCAGTAAAATCACTAACTAAAAGGAAACCAAGTGTGATGTAGCAGTGTTGAAGTTTGACTTGGTTCATTAAAAAAGCATAAATTCATTTATTCCAGCATGGGAATTGAATTCAGATCATTCTGTGTAGAATCTTGGGCCCAACTAGACATGATAAATTTCTATTGGTACATGAGATTATGCTATCAATTTAAAAAGTGTGAGTTCTTGAAGTGTTTTAATATTTAATATTAGTTGAGTAGGGATGTGTATCTTCTTCGGTATGAAGTTTTAATGTTTTGATTTTTACTTTATACACTACATTGAAGCAAACTTTATTTATTTGATTTTACATGTACATTTTTGAACCTAAGCTAAGAGAGAGAGACAGAAAAAGTGAATGTGTAAAAGAAGGTTTACCCTGAGCTATGAGCTGTGACAACATGAACCGGTCTCTTCCAGCCTCTGTCATGTGTTTGACAGAGAGGATGGATGCGGTTTGATGGGTCCTGCTCTGTTCTGTCCTGACATGGTTCAGCATGGGATAGAACCTCCATCAGACAGGCATCAGATGCAACTCTTCTCCTGCTCTTGCTGTCTTTGTCTCTGTCTCTGTCCTCCCTTTATATTAATGTGATTCAACCCAGGTGAGACTGGAGGTGGAGGAGCCAATAGATTAGCTACAGAAGTATGCAATGCCCATTTTTCCACAAACAGGGTGTTGCAGTTTCCAATCTTGTCCAGGTGTATCCAACGGAGAAAAGGCAGTTTTGAGGCAAAAAACAAACTTGATGTGTTGTGTGCTGCACCCCAGGAATCAGGAATGTCAGAGACGGGGAGTCAAGCTTTCAAAACAATAACATAAAATGTTATTTGAACTGTAAAGAAATATATTTTAAATATATAAAATAATACAGTAAAAATATTTTAAAGAAAAAATGTTTACTATTTTTATTATAAAGTTTTTTTTATACACTACTGTTTAAAAGTCTCTTATGCTCACTAAGGCTGTGTTTATTTGATTAAAAATACAGTAAAACAATAATATTGTGTAATATTTTTCTATTATTATTACTACAATTTTAATGTTATTATAATATATTCAATATATGATATTTCTATTTTCATATAGTATTTTTTATAGAATTATATAATTTACAGCAATCATATATGTAAATAGAATACTATGAATTTTATTAATTATACTGTATATTTAACTAACTTCTGGCTATTATATCAAAGCCAGCTCATGATTACACTCACAAACTACATTGGATGTCAAAATGAGTTCTCAAAACTAGAAGCAAGGCTTGTAAACAAAGACAGCAGTGTGACATGTTTGTTTGTGGACAGATTATTTAGTAACAGCCAGCTGCATCATCATTTGGTTTTCAAGTCAGTGGAAATACAGGCTGGTTCTGAGAGTGGTGAAAAAGGTGTACAAATAGTCTGTTTTGGTACTTCTGTTCTTTGAGATTCATTCGTGGTTATTTTTAGTTGCGGTTGAAAGGGACTGCCACAGGGGAAGATTTTAAAGTTTACAGACAAAAGTTCCACTACATCAGTGAGTATATGAGCTCTCATACATGACAGGATAAATTACTTCCTCAAACATGTTCCTCATATTATAACGGATCTCAGTGAAGAGATTCATGAACTTTCCAGTGCCTTTTTCAAGAGTGTAAGTCTGGTGGTGTTGGTCTGGGCCGTTGAAGTGAAGGAAGCGTGGCTGTTCTCTGTGATGACTGGGCCACTCACTCACTCGCTCTCCCTCTGTGTCTGGATGCGGGGCTGCCCGGGGCCTCTCCGCCCACCCTCAAGGGCCTGTCAGAGCAGCCTCACCAAAGGCAGATTAATCTACATTACTGCTAACAGCTCAGCCTGGCCCCTGAACCACTCACACCAACACACACACACTGTATTTAATCTCTTGCACTTCAGTCAAAAATCTACAGCTGAGCTTTTGTTCAGAAAATTAAGGTTAGTCAAAGTTGATTCATGGGTTTAAAAGTCCATACATGAAGTCTTTTTTTGCTAAACCAAAAAATCTGTATAGAAAAAGCACTATGCCTCATGAGGTTGTGTTAACATACCACAAGCAAGTAATAACCCCTTTTTACCATGGTAAAATTACTGTGCAGAAGAGCTTCAATTCATCCTTCACCGGGAGTTTGATTGACAGGCGATCTGACCAATCATAATGCCAAATCCGCCATTTTGTCTTACAAACAAACCAGACAGGAGTGTAGACAGTAGATTAACGTCAGTGGACTTGAAATGTGTATTGACGTCTTTCCATGGTTGAAACAACATACCTTCTGATGTTCATTCATGTTTATTCTGTGCTATAAATAGTAGTAAATAGGGTTGGGCGATGTCTACCAAATTGGCATCGGACGATGTCTACAGTGAAACATCGTGATGGACGATGACATCGGGGGGCGGGGTTAGGGGGTATGCCCGAAGCGTGAATCCGTATGCAGAAAGGCACGGAAAACAAATAACCCGTTCTACGGAGCCACTAAAGGGACATGGTTAGCGGTAGACTAGTACATGAAAGTTCACTTACCACATACACAGAGTAAGGAGAGATGACTCATAGAACAATGGCGAATGATTTGCATATACTGAGCACCACTGACAAATATCTTATCTTGTAAAATGTGTGGTAGGTACTGCCGCTCCATAGTATAGAGTTATATAATCTTGTCAAATGTGTGGTAGCGGCAGTACTGGTCCGTAGTATAGAGTCCGTATGATCGTGAATCTCGAAAGTGAAAGTAAAATGAGAGCGCGCATTTGAAAGCGGTTTCAATGCCCTGCATATTAGTAGCGGCTCCCTGATGCCCGCAATTACCCAACGATATAATTGTGTTTTTTTTTATTCTCCCATCTCGTAGGCTATTTATTTCCTTTAGGGGTTCCGTAGTACACTTAATTTCCTTTCCAAACACGGCACAATGTCGGCTTAACATCGTGATGTCTGTTAGCCATCGGCGATGGACGATGGCATCATCTATCGGCCCAACCCTAGTAGTAAATATGAAGAGACGATCAGTTCACATGCCGTTTAAACTGAGGCGCTACAGCGATCTGTCACGACACATTAAAGAGCCACAAAATTGTATTTGTTTAAATTTCTTAAAAATGGACCAAATTTGAAAGCTGAGACTTCGTTTCATACCAGAAGTAACCTGCTCTGTCTTGTCTGTCAGCACGTTGACAGTCTTCTCTTTGCTCTGCGGTGTATTTTTTACTGTGTGAGATTATGAAGTATGGCGTGAAAGTGCCATGGCTTATCGGACGTAGCAACAGTAACTAAGGGCGAGGTGTTTTTGTGGAAACACTGATACTTGTTTTTCTTCAGGATTCTTTGTTGAATAGAATATTGAAAAGATTGAATATTATAAACGTTTACTGCCACTTTAGATCAATGTAATGTGTCCTTGCTGAAAGAAATCTTTAAATTCTTTAAAAAAAAAAAATCTTACTGACCCCTTTGAAGAGTGCCATACTTTATCTTAATATTGATTGACAGGAAGTGGCAAAATCATAAGGATCTTGATCTTGACATAAATTACCTCCAGTTGTAGTGAGCACAGAATCAGTACCATCCTGTAACACACATTCTTTTTACAGACCCAAGAATTCCCATTCGTCCCTCTCCCACGGCTGTTTCCTGTCCCTTTGGGCACCAGCACATCTCTGAACATCATGAACAGTCTGTCCTCTTGCTTGGAGTCTGTTTGTGTGTGTGTGTGTGTGTGTGTGTGTGTGTGTGTAGCCAGTGTAAATAATGAATGCTACTTAAAGAGACGTGGGAGATCTGGCTTTGCTAAACATGCTCTAAATAAATGTTCTCCTCCAAGCATGCACTCCCAATTATGAATTATGCCAGCCCAGCGTCCAATCAGAACACACCTTTTGTCAGTGTGGTGGAAAAGCCTCTGATGGTTTATCTTAACAAAATAAACATCTCAGAGCATAGATATAATATGAATACTAGTCAGTTTTGAGCAGCAGCATTGAGGTATGTGTTGTAATGCCATTTTGGTTTCTTCGCTGTACATCTCTATATCTGTGTGTGTGTGTGTGTGTGTGTGTTGAATGGGGACGGAGTGCTGCTCGGCTGCAGTGGTGATGAATGGGTGTGTGTGAGTTATTCATCTCCTGCTTATAGGAGTGGACAGTGGTCCTGCTCTCTCCACATGTCAGCACATGGGATAATTCTGTCATTTATCAGGAATGACACAGGAGACAGAAACTTTCCCCGAGAGATCATCCCAGGGTCTCACCCCTACAACTCCCGCTCTCACCCTCACTGTACTTGTCCACACACCCACTTTGTACCACTTTGCCACTTTTCAAACCGTTTGTTTGGCTCTTTTTGTTACTTCTGAGTAGAGACAAACAGAATCACTTTTTCTGCAAAAAAAATATTTTTTAATTTGCTTTTTATCAAAGAATCCTGAAAAAATACATCATGCTTTCCACAAAATGATTAAGCAGCACAGTTATTTGTAACATTAATAATAAGAAGAAATGACCACCAAATCAGCATATTAGCATATTATCATGTGACACTGAAGACGGGAGTAATGGGTGCTGAAAATTCAGCTTTGCCATCAGAGTAATAAATTACATTTTAAAAATATATTAAAATAGAAAACAGTTATTTTAAGTTGTAATAATATTTTGCAATAATACTGTTTTACTGTATTTTTAATCAAATAAATGCAGCCTTGGTGAGGATAAGAGACTTCTTTGTAAAACATAAAAAAAAAAAAAACCTGACCGACTTCAAACTTTTAGGTGGTAGTTTATATGTAATATGCATATCAATTCATTTTGAGACCTCAGGAAGAAATAAATGTGCAAATACAACAATTTCAAATACTGTCCTGCAGGCACAAATTGCCCGTTTGGTTTGGTTATGTGACAATAGGAAAGTGGGTTTTATGGAGAATTCCATCAGTAAATATGTGAAATTTATTAGCTTGAGAAATGCCACAAGCCACACTTTTTACTTTCTGGAGAAAAATAAATGCTCTAAGCGTGTCTGCAGACAGATGGAGAGGAAAAAGGCAAAGTTGTCACACCGGGTGACATGTTTTGCACGAAAGTCTGTTTGTTATTTATTTTTTTGTTTTTTAAAAGACACATCTGACTGAAGTGAAATGTGTTTATCGAGTTCAGTCAGAAAAATACATTCATTTTCGATGCAGGGCATGTACTCAATCACATGCATGCTAGTTTGTGTGAAAATGTTAAATGGGTAGTTTTTTACTATCGTCTAATCTTGTCTTCTCTTTCTCTCCATCTCTCCCTCTCCTCACCCACAGGATCATTCAAAATCGTATTCTGGTCTTCATCCTGGGTGCCATCATCCTCCTCACCATCGTCTTAGCCATCTATTTCAATTTGCGAGGACACTGATCTCCATTGACTGGCCCTATGCGTGCACGTGTGAGTGTGTACGAGCATGTGTGTATGATTAATAGTGACAAAAGTGCTGGGCTGGAGTAATTAGGACAAATTGTTCACATGAATCATTCCTGGTGGGCAGTGACAGGGGGCCTCTCCTCACTGCTCTCGAGTGGAGCGGGACCGTTCTCACCCTCTCTCCCCTTATATTTATGCTACGTCCATTACTTTTAAAACTTACCGACCCATAGAGAAACCCAGCATGGATGTGTGGACACGAGGACCATGATGAGAACATCAGATGGATGAAGAATAGGAAGACGAATATCAAAGTATGTCAAAACCGGCTGTTTAATGTTTAGTTTTCTTTTTCTGTAGGCAGGAAAGGGGCATGAGAGTTAAAAGCTACTAGCAAAATCTCACGCTGTTCCTCTAAGGTCAGCAAAGACCTCGCATGTGTTTAGTAAAACCAGCAGGACTGCTTTGAACAAGAAAACATCCATGTCCACTCTTACCTTTATTAATCAAATATGACAGCATGATAGTAACTGTAGTCAGTCGTACTAATAAGAAATGTTTCCTGTATTTATTTGTCATTTCAGATTAATTGTGATGTATTTTTTTGCTGTAACTTTCTTTAGATTAATCTGGAATTTGTTGTAGCCATTAGTGTTTGACATTAAAATTATATCATTTGTCTCTACTGTACAATAGTGTTGCAAATGTGCTTCATTATTCCTATATGGAGACCAACTAGCAAGCATCAGTATGGAAATATGCAAAATTTGTGAGTCTGCTCCAGGCTTTCACCTGCTGGTTGAGTATTAGTCTATAAGAAAGAAGGTAACAATGGCTGTGTACTAATAGTACAATTAATTTCTGTTAGTTTATCATGTTTTTATGTGAGGATTCCTTTGTATGTTTTCATTATTGATTTTTATCCCCATACACTCCGGCTCAGTTCCAAAACTTAGTGAGTTGTTTTGCTGTCTAATGCATACATAGGAGGTTGACGTCCAAGGCAGCATCACTAACTGAAATTAACCTCATAAAACCTCATAAATGACTGATTCGAAACCCTCTACATAGTCAGCAACTTTGAACACATAAGAGACCAACTTCACAGTTGGTTTGAAAACGTTAGCTGTTAGCTTGTTGCTAATCTGATTACAATATGTTAAGCATAAAGGCAATTATTCAATGTTAGCAAATCAGTCATATCAACATATTACTTTGTTTGTCATCTTGGATCAATTTTTTATAAAAAGGTAAGCTGTTAACGTGTTGCTAATCTAATGGCGTCGATCGCCGGATCGGCTTTCACCGTGGATGAAGCAGAGTCCAGTCCGGAGTCGTCACATGTCCTTCCGGACGCTCTTTCGTCGAAATCGCCAGCCGCGCCGTTCTCAAGCCCCCCCGCCTCTG
>NW_015539821.1:417108-417455 GCF_001515605.1 Sinocyclocheilus anshuiensis | reverse complement strand
GGGGCACAGAGGAGAAACAATAATGTACAGTATGTGGAAAATAATGTGTTTTTTAAACCTTAAACCGCATAAACACAGTTCATTACACCAAATACACAAAATACTGCTCTTTTTAGCAGCATCATATGACCCCTCTAAGCATAAAGTCAAATAGTCGATTTTAACGAATCAGTTATATTAGCCATCAACATTTCACTTTGTTTGCCATTTTGGAACGATTTTTTTAAAGAGTTCGATATTAGCATGTTGCTAAGCTAATTAAAATGTGTTAATGCAGTCCGTAACTTTTTTTGGTTAAAAATGATCCGAAATCAATATTTGAGCAAGTGCATAACCAGCCAGTGTTC
>NW_015539821.1:412676-416591 GCF_001515605.1 Sinocyclocheilus anshuiensis | reverse complement strand
GAATAATTAAATGTATCATTTTGATGGCGGATTGTAATCCAGAAAGGACTATGTGTTTATGAAACACATGTGAATGAAATTAAATTGTATTCCAGTTTTAAATGTGCTTCTGATTACAGATAGCCTGGGATTACACAAGATTTGTATTTTAAAGACAACCAGTTCGAAGGGAGCATAATTTGCTTTTTGGGTTAAAAGGATTTCTTAATATGAAATTCGAATGTTATGACAATTAGAGATTAGACTGTAAAGAAATTGAAATCTACACGCTAATACACACTATACTCAAAGTCACGCAATGCTGATGTTGTTTGTTAACATTAATAATTTGAGAATAAAGTATAACAATAATTGCACGGTTTGATGTGATATGAGCTAACCGATCTTTAGATTAAATCACCGTTGGTAGCACGATTTATTGTAATGCTTTTTTCCTCAGTTGGTCAGAACAAACGTGGCAGACTTGTTATTACTTGTTCAGATGACAACATCCGGTGAAAATTCTTATTTGAGTCATATATTCCAAGACGTAGGCTAGAATCTGTGATTGAGAAGTACAGTAAATATCCACACATACTTCTCAAAACATTAGATTTATCCACGCTGGAGCCGCGCCGGAGCACAAGCCACGCAAGGAAGATAATTCTGCAAACAGCTGCAATTGCAGGTTTTCAAACAGAGATGGCGACAAAGAGGCAAAACTTACGGACTGCAGCTTTAAGCATAAAGACAAATAATCTATGCTAGTGAATCGAGTTAGCTGTTAGCATGTTGCTAAGATAATTACGCAATACTATAATAAGCACAAAAATACAAAGCACAAATATTGGGTAAAATGAACCATTTTAATTACATTGAGCTATAACAATATTCAGTATTGAATTTTTCTCACTTTGTCTGCTTTCTTGTTTTTATTTTTTCACAGAGTTGTCACAGTGCATTCTGCGATTTCTTGTTTCTCTGAGAAGGATATACGCAATGTTGTCTTAAAATTTGCCCAATTGAAGAAATCTTAAAGACAGCAGATTATTAAATTCCTCAGCCTTAACGTCGAGAGTGTGCCTATGATTGCTGCCTACGTAGGTAACTCACTAGGTTTTGGAACACTGTGTTGATTAGCACACCGCCACCTCTCTTCCCAACATCCCACGCTCAACACCCCTTCCACACGGGACGCATGCGCACACCTCTGCCGGTCGAGGTGCCTGACGGACAGACCGTCAGATAGACAGGCAGACGGCATTTGATATTCTGTTTCAGGCCGGGTGGATTGTCTTATTTTGGAAGCAGCCTGGTGGGGGGTTTTCTCTGCCTCTGCTTCATAGCTACGGCTTCAAAGCGCCAAATTAATGGCCAACAAAATAGTGCGTCTCCGTGTGTCCCATGTGGGGCCAACCTATTGAGAGTTATTAAGTTGAGGAAGGAAGAGAAAGGACGAGGGGGAGCTGAATCCCGCCAGTTTAACAAACCTCATCAGATAATGACCTCTCTGATTGGGTTTTGCATCAAACTGCGGAGAGAAAGAGCATGTGCGTTTAAGTACGATGGCGATGAGATTTGTTTGTCCTTATTTTATGTGCGTGCATGTATGTGCGTGCGGGGGACGAGCAAGCGTGTTTTCCGCACCTGCGCGTGTGTATGTGAGACATCAGTCGGCTGTGCGTGTAATGACTTGGATGTGTGTCGTTGTGTTTTGCTGGCTCAGTCTCTGTGTGTGTGTGTGTTATCAGTCTCTCGCGCTCGGGCCTGTCAGATCCTCTCAGCAGTGTGTGACTGGTGGAAAAGCAGCGTGGCTGCGGCTCTATTTGAAGTTGTAATGGTGTCAAAAAGTCAGAGCTGACTGACAGCCGTCAGTCCCACTGGGGCTCATTAAATCATAACAACTTGACAAGGAAATAATTGAGCGCTGACGATAAGTTGGGGCCCATTTAGATGTTTTTATTTTCTTTCATTATTAGTTGTGGCTATTATGTTCATTAAGAAATTGCATTAAACAACCATTGGGGGGGCTAATGATTTGTTTATATCCCCTTTTTTATGATTTAAACATTAGGTGTGTCATGTGACACCTTCGGCAGGCTGGCGGTATCATCTGCCACATATGCCAGTTTTTTTCCCTTCTTTTTTTTCTTTTTCACTCTTCCTTTCTTTTTATCCTTCTTTTTCACCCTCTATGCCTCCCTGTCTCCTTCCCTCCTCTCTCTCTCTCTCTCTCTCTCTCTCTCTCTCTCTCTCTCTAAGCAGCGGGTGCCTTTGGAATATGAAATAGATTATTCATTACCCTCTTCTCTGTAGCTGATTTGGTTTGCATGTAGAGTCTTCTATGTGAGAAGGATGAAAACTTGTCAAAAATGGGTTATATCTTATTCCGAGGCGCAACAATAGTGGCAGTTACAGACACACTTTAATATTTCATTATGCCTGACGTTAACCCTGCTAAGTGACTTTGGCTAGCAGGCCTTTAGTGAGAAAGAGACTCTGATTAGACCCACTGTATATAGTTAGTATATGTATATATTGGAATTCATATACAGTATAGTATGTTGATATTTCTATAGAGTAGTAGTCACTCAGTTGGAGATAGTGACAGTATATATTGGGAACGACCATATAAATATCTGTATATCTATATACCTAGACATAGATAATTAACATATAAGATAGATTGCTATATAGGAACTAACTGCATAAATACAAGTGTTTGTGTGTATACGTTTAGTTAATTATGCATATATTTTATGATAGATGAACATTAAATGTCTATATGAAGAGACAGATCATTCTTATGTGTGTTAATATGTCTATATTGATGTATATTAACTGACATGGATGGATGGATAGATAGATTATATATTGCAATAGATATAGTTATGATATTATTACGATAGATCAACACTAAATGTCTATATATAGAGATAGATAATTCATATATAATATGTCTATATTGCTATATAGCTGACAGCGATGGATGGATGGATGGATGGATGGATGTTCTATGTGAGAAGGATGAAAACTTGTCAAAAATGGGTTATATCTTATTCCGAGGCGCAACAATAGTGGCAGTTACAGACACACTTTAATATTTCATTATGCCTGACGTTAACCCTGCTAAGTGACTTTGGCTAGCAGGCCTTTAGTGAGAAAGAGACTCTGATTAGCTCCTATCACAGAACAGGCTACAAAGAGGCAGGCAAGACCCACTGCGGTCACGGCAGAGATGAGCGCTTGCTCATGATTTACTGACATCTCTCTATAGCTAGATTGCAGTTGCATATATTAAATATTAAATTAAACATAGTTTAGACTTTTTTGCATCATCGTAACATTTTTTCAGTAAGCCTTTACTAAGTTCCGCCCACCTTGATTACAGTTGCTAAGTTGGAAATGCTTTATGGATGATTTAATTGGAAAAGAAATTGGAGATTTATGTGAACAGTGCAATTTTAGTGATGAAAACTGAATAAGTAATTATTCACTTGTTGGCTGTTTTTATTTGCTTTTTTCTTTAAATAACTTCTTAAATTAGAATAAAATTTAAAAATGTTTAACATAACATTTTATCTTTTTGAGTGTTTTTTTTTTTTATTCATTTAACTATAAAAGGTAGATTTTCTCCATTTTAAGGTGGGCTTAGTGAAAGGTCAATAAAAATCGTGAATTTTAGTGCCCTTAAATTGACACTAAAGTTGATGTCACTTTAGCAGCCTGCATAAATGAGTGTCAGTGTTTGCTGACTGCGCTTTTTCTGAGGTTGCTGGAGAGCATGATGGGAGGTCCATGTTTTAAACTGTGCATCTCTCGCTATTTTTACTCGTTCACACATCCAGGGATAATATTTCACCCTATAGATAATACGGATCACTGTGTGTGTGTGTGTGTGTGTGTGTGTGTGTGTGTGTGTGTGTGTGTGTGTGT
>NW_015539821.1:411174-412210 GCF_001515605.1 Sinocyclocheilus anshuiensis | reverse complement strand
TCTCTCTCTCTCTCTCTCTCTCTCTCTCTCTAAGCAGCGGGTGCCTTTGGAATATGAAATAGATTATTCATTACCCTCTTCTCTGTAGCTGATTTGGTTTGCATGTAGAGTCTTCTATGTGAGAAGGATGAAAACTTGTCAAAAATGGGTTATATCTTATTCCGAGGCGCAACAATAGTGGCAGTTACAGACACACTTTAATATTTCATTATGCCTGACGTTAACCCTGCTAAGTGACTTTGGCTAGCAGGCCTTTAGTGAGAAAGAGACTCTGATTAGCTCCTATCACAGAACAGGCTACAAAGAGGCAGGCAAGACCCACTGCGGTCACGGCAGAGATGAGCGCTTGCTCATGATTTACTGACATCTCTCTATAGCTAGATTGCAGTTGCATATATTAAATATTAAATTAAACATAGTTTAGACTTTTTTGCATCATCGTAACATTTTTTCAGTAAGCCTTTACTAAGTTCCGCCCACCTTGATTACAGTTGCTAAGTTGGAAATGCTTTATGGATGATTTAATTGGAAAAGAAATTGGAGATTTATGTGAACAGTGCAATTTTAGTGATGAAAACTGAATAAGTAATTATTCACTTGTTGGCTGTTTTTATTTGCTTTTTTCTTTAAATAACTTCTTAAATTAGAATAAAATTTAAAAATGTTTAACATAACATTTTATCTTTTTGAGTGTTTTTTTTTTTTATTCATTTAACTATAAAAGGTAGATTTTCTCCATTTTAAGGTGGGCTTAGTGAAAGGTCAATAAAAATCGTGAATTTTAGTGCCCTTAAATTGACACTAAAGTTGATGTCACTTTAGCAGCCTGCATAAATGAGTGTCAGTGTTTGCTGACTGCGCTTTTTCTGAGGTTGCTGGAGAGCATGATGGGAGGTCCATGTTTTAAACTGTGCATCTCTCGCTATTTTTACTCGTTCACACATCCAGGGATAATATTTCACCCTATAGATAATACGGATCACTGTGTGTGTGTGTGTGTGTGTGTGTGTGTGTGTGTGTGTGTGTGTGTGTGTGT
>NW_015539821.1:406934-411164 GCF_001515605.1 Sinocyclocheilus anshuiensis | reverse complement strand
GGATGGATGGATGGATGGATGGATGGATGGATAGATAGATAGATAGATAGATAGATAGATAGATAGGAACTGTTTATATTGTGATAGATGCTTAATATCTATATAGATAATTCATATATAGTATGTCTATTGCTTTATAATAGCTGACTATAGATCAGTAGATGGATACTATAGTAGTAGTTGATTATAGTAGATGTGTAGTTACTGTACATTTCGTGTTTTATGTATCAATTAAGTTGATTTACATTATGTAGATGTTTCAGCTGGACTATGAAAGTGTTATGCAGGAACTGGAGAAAGAGATGAGTTCTGTGAAGGATGCCATGGCCTGACTGTTGGGTTGCATGGCATGACTTACTTTGCATATGGTGTCTTACCAGACAAGATTCTAAATTTCCAACTGGGAGGCATCAGTGGAAAATCACTGTCTTCAAAAGGCAGCCTGCCATTCATGTTCCCCATAGCAGGAGATCTGAGCGAGCGGTGATACCCCGCGACATCTCTCTGGAAAACGAGAGTCAATCAGCTTTGATGGAGCACATCCTCTATGACAGGCTACTGAAGAGCACACTAATGAACTGGGGGCGGGGGGCATCGCTTAGCACACCCGTATGTAGATTGCCGGACTGAAGGGGGGTGTGAGGGAGCACTGGATTCTGTGGTTGAAGCTTGTGTGTGATGATACTCCATAAACACCAGGGTGTGGAGAGGCTTGTGTATATACAGTATGTGTGTGTGTGTTTCATTGTCTTGACGCCACGCCTGGAAAAGGGCATATCGGTGGGCCCCGCCATGTCTGTCTCTCAGTCCCCCTCGGCGATACCTCCTCCTTAGCTGGGGGATTCGATTAAATATTCATGAGCGTGCATCCAATGGCAGCACTGGTCTGGCGTTTTTCTCCCAGGGCAGGAAATGGAGGCAGATTCATGCATGGGGGTCCCTGCAGGTCGGCATACAGGGTCAATTGAATGGATGGTTCAAAGGTTACAAAATCTGTATGATGTCCCTCTTCTCTTCCATGCTCGCCTGCCCCTGAAGATGACCAGAGAGAACAGTTGCTTCAGAAACGCGAAATTTTACAAAGGTTGAAAGAAGGCACCTGCCAGTTTGACTTTGCACCCAATTAGAAACTGTTTTTGTGCGGCACGTAAACACATTATATATACCCTGACGTATACCCACTCGCTCTCACCAGCTAGTTTCTTTTTAAAGATGGCAGTCGCTCTGAGAAAGATGTATGGTATTGGCAACAAATTTCACAACTTTTGTTCGTTTCAAGGATTCTGGATGGCCCAGGTGAATTGAGAGAAGTATTGATTTTCTTTTTTCCATGCAGTGACTCTGGGATTACCGATTTTCTCATTTATTTTTAAAGACAGCTCGTGTGGTGTTTTTTTTTTATACCCCTTTCCTCTCTTCTTTTTCCTTTCTGCTCATCTTTTTTTCCCTAACAGCAATTGTACCCATTCCTTCCTGTATCAGAATCCTTCTTGACCCTGAAAATTGTAATTCTGCTATAGATCACAGCTGCTGAATATTAGCTTTTACAAAAATTGATAAATAAAATATGGTCAAATTGCTGGATCCCCAAAGGCCAGGGCAGAAATTCAAATGAGCGTAGGGGGCAGGAGGAATAGACGAGAGAAAAGGAAATGATCTGAAACACCTGCCCAGAACACATAATGTGGAACTGAATGGACTCACTCTCTTTTTGGGCAAAGAGATAGCAGAAAGAGGATAAATGATCATTTGGAAAGTGGATTTTGCTCTTAACGGGGCAAACCAGTAATTGGTCTAAAAATAATTCCATGATTAAATATTGGACTTTGTCAGATCTTCCAGAATCCCAAACGTTGGCTTCAACTAAATGCACAAAATCCTTTTAAAGTAGATGAATGGCTTGACTCTAATTAAAGTCTTTTGAAAAAATCTAACAATTCAAGAAGGAAGAAAAAAAAAGCTTCCTACTAACAGACAGTCTTTTAGCAAGACTATCCCCCAGTATTTGTTGTCAAAGGGAAGCTTGACTAAAGTCTCACTGCTTGGCGACCTTTCTGATGTATGCAGCTCATAATTCATAAGGTTTTACTGTAGTCCAATAGCAGAATTAGATAATATAATAAAAAAATATATAATAAGATTAAAGTACTAATATATTTGTTTAAAACCAGATTAAAGTATTATTAAATAATATTTAAAATATGATTTTTTAAAAGTATTATAATGTAATACTAAAGTAAATCCACTGTAAAAATTATTTGATGAAGATATATATAAAACAAAAGATTATTAGCGTTTTGCAAGAAATTACAATTTTAGTCTTTCTGCTTCGAAATTTCACCTTTATTTCAATGCAGTATTCACTATTTCTTTGTAATTAGTCTGTGTAAAAATTGATTCTACACTTTTTTTTAAGTGTAAGAGAAAAAAGAAGTAATAATTTTGCCTTTGCTCTCAAAATATAGTTGAATCCATAATGTTAGGACTTTATTCTCAAAATATTTATTTATTGTTTCAAATCCATCCACAGTATGAAAAGTGTGTTCTGGTGCTTGTTCTCTCTCTACCCCCATCCAAAAGCTTCCAGAAGCCACCCACTTATGAAACTACATTCAAAAGGCCGTCTTAGTGACCTGAATGATTGTTGTTTTATTCCTGTGTGCTTTTAGGTGAGTGTTTTATGCTCAGTCGCCCTCTCTAACACAAACCCAGAATTTACTGGCACCTCTCACAGGCATGACTGACAGAACACAGCCAATACTCACAGCTGGCAGCAACTCTCCAAAAGAACCGTGCTTCTCTGGCTTACGTTTTATTTATAGCAGATACTTGGTAAGGAATATCTAGCCACCATGAACTATGAATTATTTGCTAAATGTGTGAAATGTTGTTGTGAGAGAGAGAGAGTGAGAGTGTGTGAGAGTGTGAGAGTGTGAGAGAGTGTGTGTGAGTGTGTGAGTGTGTGAGTGAGTGAGTGAGTGAGTGAGTAGTGAGTAGTGAGTGAGTGAGTGATTATTGAGTGATTATTGAGTGATTAGTGAGTGTTAGATTCAAGTTAATGTAGGGAGATCTGTGGCCTCTCTTGTTAAGCACTGTTGGATAATAGGTTTCCTTTTTATTATTATTTTAATTTATTATCTGGGTAACTATGCGCAATTGTACAAACGTGTTGCATAAATGCACACAACAATATCCTCATTCTCCTGTGAATAATAAATGCAGTTGATGTGACATGACATCCATCAATTATGTTTTTTTTCTGGTGTCCCATTATGTGAGTGAATACCCATCGGTTGGAACCACGGATCTGATATTGTGTTTGCACTGTGGACTATTGTGTGTCAGTGGGTGTGACTTTACATTTGGCTGTTTGCTCCAGGACAGAGACCCAGTAATGATCAGAACCCTCTGACTGCTTGTGTGAATAATCTCATGTTTGTTCAATTGGTGATTACTTTTATGAATAGTGTTTTCTGTAGTTATACTAAAAACTTGTCTAGGTTCAACACTGTCATTAATTAAAGCAGTATTGTATTTCACCCATGCAGCGTGTCCTTGCTCTCATTAGACATGTCGTTTTCTTCACATGTTGTCTTTTGAGCCCTGTTCACAGGCTGACGTCTTAAAGGATCCTTGTGGAACAGAAGAATTGAGTATAACCGTGGTACATTTTACTTTTTAACCAGTCAAACCACCAGCCGTGTGCTCCTAACTCTCCCTTTGTCTCATGTGTGCAGCGTGTGTGCAAAGGCAAAAGTTACACACTGAACAAAGAAGCAGGCCTGACCTATATCACATAATCTAAACACTGCTCACCTCCACCCTGCACTTCTGCTACACTGACCTACTCTCACTTATAAGATTCCTTCTAGAGAAGTCACATATACTGAGAAATAAACAGAAATAGATCTATGTATATAGTATATGTATATATTGTAATTCATATATTGTATGTTGATATTTCTATATAGTAGTAGTCACTCAGTTGATGTATGTATATATTGTGAGCGACCATATAAAGATAGATAGATAGATAGATAGATAGAAAGAGAGATAGAAAGAGAGATCGAGATAATTCACATGTAGTATGTGTCTATATTGCTATAGACTATAGACTATAGATTGGTAGATGGATACAATATAGTAGTTGACTATAGTAGATGTTCAATGTAGTTACTCTTCATTTAGTGTTTTCGTGTAAAGTTTATTTACATTATGTAGATGATTCAG
>NW_015539821.1:383745-406903 GCF_001515605.1 Sinocyclocheilus anshuiensis | reverse complement strand
TTAATTTTCTAAATTTTGTTGGCTTTTTTTTTTTTTTTTTCTCGTGAGTGGTTCAGTCTCCATGTGGCCAGTAAAGAGCAAGGAAGCGCAGGCAGGAAGCTAAACCTCCCATCATACCATGCAAATAAGCACGAATGAGGTGAAACCACTTGACACTTTTAGAGATTTCTCTCCAACCCCAATTATCACATATTTACACCTTTAAAGACCAAATTGAAAAGAGAATGATCTTGGTCTTTATGGTCTTATATATATATATAATAGCGTTAGCATTCTGTCAAAATTATTTAAAAAATAAAAAAAAAACTTGTCTATTTGATTTTGATGTTTAATTCATTTAATATTTATTTCTAGAAAATTATAAAACCACAAAAATGGGGTTTGGGATTAGTCTTTTTTTTTAAGAAATTAATACTTTTATTTAGCAAGGACACATTAAATTGATCAAAAGTGACAGAACGAACAAACTAAACAAATAAATTAATTAATTAATTAATCTGTTTTAAATAATTGCTTTTCTTTCTGAATTTTCTATGCATTAAAGAATCCTGAAAATATATGACGGTTGCCACAAAAATATTTTACTTTCAACATTAATAATAGGAAAAGCATTAAATCAGCATATTAGAATGATTTCTGAAGGATCATGTGACACTGAAGACTGGAGTAATGGCTATCACAGAAATAAATGACATTTTAAAATATACTGAAATAGAAAACAGTTATTTTAAATTGTATTAATATTTTACAATATCATAGGTACTGTTTTGATCAAATAAATGCAGCCTTGGTGAGCATAAAAGACTTATTTTGAATGGTACTTTATATTAATTACCATTATAAAAAGAAAATTAACCTAAGTTTGCATAACATATTTCATATAATATTTAGTTTGATCTTCTAAGATTAGCAATCAACATATTTTACGTTTAGCACCTCCTACTAACCATTTGTTGAGAAATATTAAAAATGTTAAATCTGTTTTTTTGTACTTTATAATGGAATTAATAAATTATGTCCCTCTTCCTTCTCCCTTAACATTTTCTGATATTTATTCTATGATTCATTATTATAAAATGTATTGCTAACAATATAAAATGATTTGGGCGTTTCCAGGGAAATATGCCATTACCCTCTCATACAGGAATCTCTGTCCAGGTTCAACCAAAGCCTGGTGAAATCGGTCTGGGCACGATGTGACTTTAAAAGTGTTCCTGTAGCAGCAAAAGGAGGATGCTGGGAAGGGGAGGTCAGAGGTTCAGCCGTCAAAGAGGTTCACGAGTGATGGATGGCAGTATGAGCTGCGTACAGCACATCTACTGTAGCCTTAACTGCCGAAAAGGCCTGCACACAACACAAATAAATAAATAAATAAACACACACATCAAAGGAATTTTCAAAAAGAAAAACAAAGCCAGAGACATGCCAGAAAAAAAAAAGCAAGCAGTCAAAGGCCTGAAAATGCACACATAGTTAACTGTCTGATAACGGCGGGCTTGAGGAAAATGAGACAAAACAAAACAGAATGGCGAGATGCATAATTGTGATTCTGGATTCGGTTTGAAATGCTGCAATGAGATTTTGCTGAAACTGATTGATGTTATTCTCTCTTGAAGCATAGTGGACCTTTTTGTATCCTCTGTTATTGCTTGTGTTGTGACCTGGGACACAACGAATGAAACGGCTGAACTGCAATTTGAACGGCATCATGGTAAATTTGGTTTATGGAGTAACATTCTTTTAACGGAATAGTTCACCCAAGATGAATATTTGCTGAAAATGTACTCACCCCCAGGACATCCAAGATGAGTTTGTTTGTCACAATAATCCACAAGTAATCCATATGACTACAGTCCATCAATTAATGTCTTGTGAAGTGAAAAGCTGTGTGTTTGTAAGAAACAAATCCATCATTGAAGCATTTTAACATCGCTTCTGGCCAAAATATGAGTCCATAATCCATACTAACGCTTCCTCCAGTGGAAAAAGTCCATCCCCTGTTGTCCTTTCACATCACAATCCAGACATATTTGAAATGAATTTAGATTAGAACTCTTTTGGACTTTTTTTTTTTTTTGCTTGCAAACTGTGCTTAATCTGTTCATATTTCTCTCCTGATTCAGATGAGAAGACTTTTTCACTGAAGAAAGTGATTTTAGAGGTAGAGGACTGTATTTTAGCCAGAGGCAATGGTTTGAAGTTAAAAAATGCCTTGATGGGTTCGTTTATTACAAACATACAGCTTTTTGCTTCACAGCACTTTATTTAATGGACTGGAGTGGTGTGGATTACTTGTGGATTATTGTGATGTTTTTATCAGCTGTTTGGACTCTCATTCTGACGGCACCCATTCACTGCAGAGCATCCATCAGTGAGCAAGTGATGTAATGCTACATTTCTCAAAATCTGTTTCGATGAAAAAACAAACTCATCTATATCTTGGATGACCTGAGGGTGAGTACAAGTAAATTGTGCATTTTCATTTTTGGGTGAATTGTTCCTTTAATGCCTTTTTAATAAGAGCCAGTTTCTGCTTCAGAGTAAAATAAAAATAAAAAACAAGTTTAAACTAAAAAATAATAATGTCACACTGTAAGATACAGTATGAAGCTTTTTATTTTTTATAATTTTGTCTCAGTAGAAATTGGATTCCACACTTTTGTGTTTGTTTCATTGTTTGTAATGTAAAGTATACATTATGTTTACAGATTTTCAAATCATACAGAAAAAAAAAATCAAAGATTCTGTCTTAACCTGATCATATGTCATGCACACTTTCAGTGATAATGTTTCAGTAAATAGTGCATTATGGGATTACCATTGTCTCTTAGGAATAAACTGTGGTTCTGTAAGTGTGTTTCTAAAGCAACTACGAAGCATATGACTCCCTTATGGTTTGTAAATGGTGCTCCTGTATGTATTTGATATCCCTGACCACAGAGATTTAAGGCCTGGCGTACAATCTCTGCCGAAGAGACCAGTGTTAGACCAGCATGTAAATTCAAGGCCTGTTAATACAGTTTTTTTTTTTGTACTGGTCTTGGAGGTGAATTAGCATACCGAAAAAGTAAAACTAGTGTCAGTATTTTCAGCAGAGATGTTAGTCAATAAATTAGAGTCTATGTTTGTGCATCAGTTTAAGGCACGAGGGGCGATCTGGGTGGGTTTCAGTTTGGATAAAAATGCTTTGAGTTTCCTTGAGACCAGGTTGAGATGTGGCCTTGAGCAGCTCTGGCCTTCAGGACAGGATGAAATATCGAGTGTGCTCAGCACTGTGGCCGAAAGGCTAGGACTCTTTGTCCACACCGCAGCCGAAGGAGCAAGGGTCCGACGTCCCCTCAACAACCTCTTTGTGCTGAATCTCCAATGGATCAGTCGGTCAGTGCTTCATTTTCCATTTTGCTTGCCTTTCTTTTCTCAACTTCTCTCTCTCTCTCTTAATCAGGGCAGTCCAGGCCACACTTCTATGACCTGGACTCAGTTTAGTACAGTTGAAAGAACACATCAGGTTGTGCTGCTCTCACTGAGGGGCTGATATTATGGTACCTTTTAGCTGTTTGGAGCTAGTGAGGCATCTTGCCCCTCTATAAATGAACTTCAGAGGGATGTGACTGACAGAAACACACAGTGAGCTCACCTGTTTGACTGGCGGCTCTCTCAGGCCCTCACCTCTTTTTTTCCACTCACTGACTCCGGAGCTCTTTTTGGTCTTAATGGCACAGTAATGGCTTAAGCAGACCGGCCTACGCCACACTCACATATTCACCGCCTGAATACAAACACACCAACACCTGGCTTGTTAAACCGGCTCTGGACTTGAAAGGTGGAAATCTAACATGCCTTTGCTCCGTTTAATGAGTTATTAAATGAACACTTCACTGTAGACGGTGTGGATTTGTGGGATGTTTGTGGGAAAGGGAAAGAAAGAACTGGGGCTCATATGAATACTGCAGTAGGCTGAAGTAAAAATGAGTGATCGTTTATACAAAGTTTTTTTTTGTTTTAGACATATTTTTTTATTTATGTCTATATTCATTGATTTAAGTCAGCTTTACTTGGACTAAAATAGCATTTCAATATTGTTGATGGAAAAAAGTTGATTCGCTAAAGTTCAAAAAATTAAAAAAAATTAAACTCTTTATATATCAATTTAAACATTTATCAACATTGAAGAAAAACAACATTTAGATTTAGCTATTGTTTATCCGTATTTTAGTGCAGTGTTACAAAAGAATGTATTCACAACGTGGCTTACATTTTAAGTAATGTGACATTACTAGAACATGCCATAGTTATTTTATGAAGATATACGTGATGTTATTTTTATGTTTTGTATATATCTTTAATTTTTTTCTCAAATTAATGTCTTTTTCAGCTCTAATAACCTGTATGATGACACTTTATCTGTAGTTTGTGCATATAATCACTAAACTTAACGGGACGACCCCAGGGGCAGAGGTTCACTGCCTGATATTTGACATCTTCATAATTAACTGGGAAGGTCTGATCTCTTCCTTCAAATGACGTGCATATCTACTCCATTTAATATGCTTATAAGCACTATGTATTATTCAAATATGCAAATGAAGGCTGGTCAGAAAACAGACTTTTTGACACAGGTTTCACAGTTGTCGGCAGTAGTTACTCCAGCCTGATAATGAACGCTAGTCCATCTGGAATTACCCAACCTCATAATGACCTAGGGTGTTTGACCCCTTTATAAAAAGTCGAAATTGTCTATGAACTGGATCTACTGTTTGTTTTTCTACAATATTATTGGATTTATAAATAATGTAGACAGGTTCGATGTTTGATTTCTGATGATTGACTTCTGTTTACTTGTGTACAGTGTACAATTTTGGTACTTTGTTTGGTGACTACAGGGCCCTGGTGATCAAAAAAATATGGGATGGGAGGGAAAAAAAATATTTCAATCCTTTTGTGTTCACTCACAAAACTTTTGCGTTCTCTTGCAAAAGTATTGGCGTTTCCAGGAGAAACTTTGTGTTCACACACAAAACATTAGCATTTTCTCGCAAAAGTATTGCGCTCCTCCAAGAAACGTTGCGTTTACTTGCAAAAAAATTGCGTTCAACTGAGAAACTTTGCGCTCACATGCAAAAGCATTGAAATAAAATTCTCATTTTTAGGGGCTCCATAGGTTGCCAATTGATGTCCAATAAAAAAACCAGTTGAGAACTACGCTAGAGGTGTGTTTATTTTGGATATAAAATACAACAGATCTCTGCATATGTTCCCTTATGGTCTTTTTTTAGTTGAACATACTTGCTGTCCCCAGAGAGATGACTCTTCATTTAGGAGTCCAAGCACAGAGATGGTCAACCACTTCTATGGTCTGAGGTGTTTTGAAGAGCCTGCAGTTGTTTTTTCTAAAGCAGAGCTTTTATTAAAGATGTGGTTTTGAGTCGGGGCAGAGAGAAAGACTCTTTTATGTGCTTTTTTTGGATTGCGTTAGTGTAAAGCACAGGCTGCTGGCTCGGCTTTGGCTTCACTGAGCCGGTAACCAGTACATGAGCCTCTTGTCCTCACCTTAGCCTTCTGAAAGCTGTCTGTCTCCTGCTCATACTCTAGAGGTGAAAAAGACACGGAGGGTTAGAACGTAAGCACACGCTCTATTGCCTCTGCCAAAAGGGTCTTTCTGGGACAAATTATAGATGAAATATAATGTTTTAAATGATTCATCTTTTCACTAACAACATTATACAACTAATCCCATTCAAACTAAATAATTTGTTGATAAATGCTCCTCATTGGGATGGAACATTACACTCTAACACGTTCCTCATACAGCACAGTTTATGCTGCAGATATGAATGGGACTGTAGGTCATTTGTAAATCAATTGCTTTACAGGAATGACTTTGCTTTGTATGACTTGTATGACTTTTTTTCTCCCGTGGAACACATTTATTATCAAAATTCCAAAAGACAGTCTTTTCCATACAACAATGCATGGTGATGACCGGCTGCCAATGTCTGTGTCAATTTAACTTCATTATAAATATACTACTGTTCAAATGTTTGGGGTCAGGAAGATTATTTTCATGAAATTAATACTTTTATCCAGCAAGGACACATTGTTCAAAAGCGACCGTGAAGACATTTATAATGTTACAAAAGATTTCTATTTCAAATAAATGGGTTTCTTTTGAAATTTCAATTCATTAAAGAATCCTGAAAGGATTCCACAAAGGTTTTAAGCAGCACAACCATTTTCAACATTGATAAAAAAAAATAAGAAGAAATTAGTAATATCAATAATAAGAAGAATTGAGCTTCAAATCAGCATATTAGAATGATTTCTGAAGGATCATGTGACACTGAAGACTGGAGTCAAGCTGAAAATTTCATACAGAAATATCCAGAAATATTTCTGACTCCATACAGAAATAAATGAAATTTTTAAACATATTAAAATAGAAAAATGCTAACTAACTAGCTAAATTAATAGATAAAATTATTTTAAATTGAAAAAATATTTCACAATATTACTGTTTTATAGTGTACACATTTCAAATGTTATGTCCAATAATAATAGTAATGACTAACAATAACAGCAGTAAATATGAAATTTTGGAAACTATGGTTACATGTTGATATTTCCTTTGGGCCACACCGGCAACTGGGTTCTCCTTTTTCAGTCAGTCAGTCCATAAAAATAACTACCACTTCATTGTCAGTGTGTTTAAGATACTGAGACAAGCCGCTATGTATTGAGTGAGTGCATCTCAATATTGGCACATTGTGCGAAACAGAATAATTTCCTTCCAGGGTCATTTAAATAGGAAAAGAAGGGTGTAGAGGGAGAATGATGGGGAAAGGAAGCAGCCCATAGAAAGCCCGTCCACATTTTGTTTACTTCTGGAGCTCATTGCAAATATCGAGCAGGATCGACAGCTTCTCCTCTTTTCCTTAAAGGATGTAAACATTTGTAAATTCGGGCTCACATGTGTCGAGGTGGATCAGTTTCCCCCGTCCACGGGGGTTTATTGAGTGTGCTATTGTTGATCTGCGAGTAAATCCCTGCATGCCCCCTCAATGCCTGGAGCCAGCCCCCAGCCCCTACTGCTCCCCGCTGCGCCCCTTTCTCTTCCTCTCCATCTACCTGGCCAGAGCTCCCTCTGTCTTGATGTTTCCGCCCTTTTCTTTCTCCGCTTCTGCCGCTATCAGTCTAGCCACTCGTTTGGTGTTATTTCCTATGTGATTAAGTCTATAGCTCTGTCCCTAAACCTAATGTTCTAACTATAGAGGCAGCAGAGGCGCATATCAGATGCAAAGGCTGTTTCAAATGGTAGGCAATAATTATGCTGCCTCCTGAGATACCTTGTCTTATCACATTTATCCTTAACGAATGCAATCCCAGAATGCATTGCAACACACTACAACACATTGCATTACAAGTACATAAAAAAAATTAAGATGGCCGGCAATATGAGTGAAATATTTATTGTAATTTATAATTTTTTATATTTATAGAATTACAATATTGAATGTATATTTATAATGTGTATTTCATGCACTGTATGTAAAAATCTTTTTGCATTTGTAAATAAAACTTTATTGGAGCACGTTTTTCAAGAACATATTATTTCTGTCGTTCTACTTCAAAATTTCATGTTTATTTCAATGTGTTACTTTGTGTTTATTTGTAATTAATTGTGAAATTTACTAGCGATTTCTGAGTGAAAATTGTTTCTACACCAAGTAATTTCTACTATATTTTTCAGTGTGTATTATTTTATTTAATAAACAAGAAAGTATTAATAAAACATGAATTAAAAATTATTTTAATTTAAAACATTATAATACTATTTTAGCAAAATTATATGTGTATATGTTTTATATTGTAATATAAGTAAATTAAATAAGCATACCATCAAAAATACAGTAAAAACAGTACAGAGGTGAAATAATATTACAACTTAAAAACTCATTATTTTTTGTATAATATTTTACTATAAATATTTAATATTTTACAAATTTTTCAGCATCATTATTCCAGTCTTCAGTGTCACATGATCCTTCAGAAATCATTCTAATATGCTGATTTGCTGCTCATTCAACATTTCTTATTATTATTATTAATGTTGAAAACAATTGTGCTACTTAATATTTGTGTGGAAACTGTGATAATATTTTCCAGGATTCTTTGATAAATAGAAAGTTCAAAAGCATTAAAAAAGAAAAAACAGAAATGTTTAAAAACGACCCCAAAGTTGGCTCACATAGCCTGTATTGAAATGATTTGAGTACCTTGTGCTCTCAATATGAGCAGTGCTATTATATGACGCTCAAAGTTTATTTCTATATAGAGCATTCCAAATTATTCACTTATGATGTTCCATTTCAGTTCCTCAGTTATGGAGGCAGTAAGGCAGTGTACTAGGTTTTGGAACAGAGCTTATTTGTCTCCGTAACATTCGTTCTTCTTCTCCTCATCTTGAAATGATCATTTCATACTGTTTGCGTGAATCTGTGAATCCCACACTGTTCTCATTGCTGCAGTATTTGGAGTTGTGATGACACAGTGCCCATGGGAACTGTGGGAAAGCTCATGTGGTGAGTATCAACACCATGATTGAAAGCTGTTACATTCATAGCGTGCCTAACACAACTATACATCATTTCGTCTGGTTTGGGGTGGACTCCGTATTTTACTATCTTTTGTTATTTCACCAGGTGAACTGATTTGATCTCATTTAATCGAATGTCCGTTTAAGCCTGAGTTTTCCTTATATGTGCTTCACGAGGAGAGACGTTGTTCTGCGGTAAGTATAATGTCATATCGCTATCTTTCCATTACATCTTATGTCTTCTGATCTTAATACAAAAACCCACTTGTGTTGTCATGGGCGAACGAGGCCATTTTGGTCTGGCAGTGTTCCATTAGACTTTTCCCCTCCTCTCTCCTTTTGTCTTTGTCTTCTCCCATCTCTATTTGTGAGTCAAATCCCCCTCAGGTTTACCCAGCACGGCTAGGCTTTGTTATGCTGGATACTATGCCCTCTCCCCATATATTTCAAGTACAGGTTGGCAGAGACTCCAGTCACCCGAGGGAACTGCGGCGGCCAGTGTGGAGGTACAGTGAGGAATATCTCAGCATAGGTTTGACTGTAAAGGAATAGTTCACATAAAAATGAAATTTCTGTCATTATTTGAACACCTTCATGTCTTTCTAAACCCGTGACTTTCTTTCTTTAGTGTAATACAAAATATTTTTGTTAAGTATATCCTGGCCAATTTTTTCAGTGAATGAGCAGTGGGGCTATCAAGAAAAAACAAAGTGTTGTAAAAGTGTTCCACACAACTTGTGCTCTATATTTCAAGTCTTTTGAAGTCATACAACAGATATGTGGTAAAACAGACTGAAATTGCAGTTATGTTGCTGTTGAGGTAGTGATTGTTTAATGAATCAGTTGATCCAGTTCACAAATCTGAACTGTATGATTCATATACAAATTGGAAAGATTCAGTTTGGGTTCAAATCTGACTGATTTTTGGTGAATAACATCTAAAATATCAGTGTGTTTCTCCCCAAAAGCTAATATATGACTTGGAATACAGCACATAAGTCTTCTTTTATGATTACTTTGATGGTGCTGTTTGCAAAGAATTAATTATACACTCTTAAAAATAAAGGTTATTGACATCTGGTTCCATGTAGAACCTTAAACATCCATGGAACCTTTCAGTTGCACAAAAGGTTCTTTACAGTGGAAAAGGGTTCTTTAGATGATTAAAACGTTCTTCACACTAAGAAAAATTATTATTTTAAGAAGTGTTCAAGTAAAGATTCTTTGGGGAACCAAAAAGGCCTCTTGTATGGCATAAAAATATATAAATATATATATATATATATATATATATATATATGAAATATATAAATAAGCTTTTTACTGCATGTAAAAAGAGATGATCAGTCCATTAAATGAAATAAGGCCTCTTTTATGGCATAAAAATATATATATATATATATATATATATATATATATATATATGAAATATATAAATAAGCTTTTTACTGCATGTAAAAAGAGATGATCAGTCCATTAAATGAAATGTCTTCCTTTGTGTTCCTAGAATGTCATTGTATTGACATGAGAGCGAATGAATGATGACATAATTATCATTATTTAGATGAACAAATCCATTAAGAAGCATCGTTTGCGTTCCCAGTAGATGTGCTTGTTGTGAAGTTACTATAGCAGTACGTGTTTTGGTACAGGAATGTGAAATTTGAGTCACATCGAACAAGCAAACCCCAAACCTGGTTTGTTTTCCATTAACACTCAGACTTGCTGGGAACTTTGGTCCGAGTTGTTTTGAGCTTGTTCTATTTTGAAACCCCGAAGCTCTGCGGTATATGGGAGCGGATGGGTTTTACATCTGTTTGTTAGTACGTTCAGCTGGACACATTGTCTCCAACAGACCTGTGCTGTGACCTGTGGGCTACCTCGCCAACACCTTCCAACGTTACAACGTTATGTTCTCTGTCCCTCTATCCCTCACTGTTTCTCCTCCCTTCCCTTTCTTTCCCGTCATTTCATCTTATTAAAGCGCATGGATTGTCACTGTTATTTACCAAATATAGTCTGACAAAGAAGCTAAAGTATGATGGAACACTTGTAGGGTTCAACTATAGATTCTATAGATTTTAAATATGTAACCTATATTAAGAGTGCCAGCTGGTGTTTAGCCGCTTTTTAGTCCAGTGTCTGTGCTTCTCTAGATATCTATCAACTAATGTATTATAGAGAAGCACTCATAAATGGTAAATATTTGGATAACAGAGAGCACAGCAAGCTAAAACACAAGCATTACAAAGATCCAGAGGACTTTATGTAATCATACAACATTAAGCTTTTCGCCTTCACGACGAGCTGTTGTTGACATTAGTATAATTTATACAGACTATATGAAAACTGTGGGCAGGAATTGACGGTTTGCTGAAAGAGAGAGCATTTGATGCAGAGGCTGTGCTCGAGAGATAACTCTGGGGTCATGGGTTCATCCTCTGAGTAATGTAGGTTTGGTGTGATGTCAGAGAGTTTCCTCTGTGTGTGCCTTGGCTCCAATATTCGATGTGACCGCAGAGTTTAAGAGATGTGAGCACATATATACACAACGATGCGCCTCTTCAGGTGGCCACATATTTGTATTGCTCCAAACCCAAACCTTGATAAACGGCAGTCGCGTCCTTGTATGAAAACGTCTGCTGTTTGTTTTGGAAAACCGATTCAGTGCTCCTCCTTTCCCAAATACATTTCCCACTATGGAGTATTTGACAGACTCCAGGGGTGAGAGACATGTTCAGACGCAGTTAGTGCCATGGACAGGACTACAATATTTGAACTCACAGATGTTTTCTCCAAAACAAGTTTCTAGGTCTAAATGCTGATGGGGCGATCCAAGTTGGATTCACAGAACCAATTCAATGACACATCTCTGAGTCAAATCCTGTGATTCATAAGAATTCAGAAAGAAAGATGCGTCGTAAGCTTTGACTTTGTTTGGAATGTTAATAATCTATTAACATTTACATTCCATCAAAACTCATTTACTCAAATTCAAATGATTAGCTTGGCTCTGTTCTGACTCTAATCTTTTCAAAATGCTGAGGATAACACAATTAGTTTGATTCTGTTTTTCAATCTGCCCTTAAAATATACATTATAAAAATGAAACTTTGCATAATGTTGTAAAGAATATAATTTCCCTATTGTTGGTCTGTGCCTGCAAAACATGAAGATCCATTAGAATCGCATAATTGTGGTTAACCACGTCATTATTCACAGGATAAAATTCATCTGAGCTCCTACAGGGAAAAAAATCCTAAATGGTACACAGAGGCTCTCTCACAATGGGGAAATTTGCAATTGACTAAATGCGAAAAGGTTAAATGCCAAGTTCCACTTGTAAAAACTAAAAAACTTTTTTTTTTTATTCAACTAGCTTAGAGGGGATCTGGCATAAATCATGTTATATTCACTATTAACCCAGCTTTTAAAATGCACATATTGTTACTGAAAACAACCGAGAAGACCATTAACAGAGCCCATAATATGCTAATTAAGAACAGAGCCATTTCATCCAGCGCAGGAACACACAGGCATTGTGGGTAATTAACTGTTTGCAAAGACACAAATATCTTACCAGGTAACATTATACACAGAACACATAGAGATATAAGAGCAAGTGTGCAGAAATCAACGCTTGTCTCTTATTTTATTGTCATTACCAGAATAAATCTGAAATAAACATTACTTTCCAGTTTTGTTTACTCATGCATGATAAAATATTGGCACAGAATAGGTCAGCCTGAAGCGTGGTTTAACACATGGATTGGTCACAGGTTTAGAACCAGCAGGGAAATAAATAGAGCAAGGTTTGGCTTAGCAAGGCTGATAAAACACACCCAATCTAAGTGAACTCTCAGTAACCTGCTGAGGCAATCCAGGGAGATGCTAGCTAGGAGCTCAGCTGCTTTGGTCTGGTATCTGCAGGCTCCAGACTTCTGAAGTCAAAAAGCAATGGGAAATCTTTTAGCTGCTGACAGCACATTTTAAATACCGAGTCGTTATTGTTCAATCATATTGACTCACTCTACAAGTAAGGATGCATATCTATCCTAAAGATCTTATATTTATAAATAACTTCAAAGAATGTTAAGATGTGTCATGCTGCATTTCTGTAACTGTTTTGGGAGATTATTATAATTGCAAATCATATACCTAATTTGTGCTATTTGTGTATATATGAAATATTACTTTTATATTCTTTTGTCTGCTCTTATATTGCTGTCTTTGTAATATATATGGTTGCTTATATTAAACTAACATTTTCTAATTATTGGGTGTACAAATTTTAAAAACATTATATACTGTATAGGCAAGCTATATTTTTATAGTATTAAGTATTATTTTATAAAGGCAACACTGCAAGTTCCTTCAAATGACGTTGTTTCTGTATAATTCCACTATGGTGAAATTCAGGTAGGGAAATGAATGATGCTTTCTGATACCTGCATGACCTTGACTCTTAAAATGGATGTAAGGAAATGGCTAATTTAAATATGAAATAAGTAACCAAATAATGTTAAAGGGAGAAAATACTATGAGTCAGCAGGCTGATATTAGGCAGTACTACTCAAAACACACAGGAATGTCTTTGGAATATAATTCATAGCTCATACAATTTTGGGAAGACAGTTTCCTATAGTTTTGTTTTAATTTCATAATCTTTTATGATTTATACATTTATTTATGTATGCATATACTTAATTTAAATCCAAAACCAACAAACCAGAAGCATATGCCCACAAACAAATACAAAAAAAGTTTGTTCTTGCATTTTTGTAGAGAAGAGACGCGAGAGAAAATATATTCAACCCCCACCTTATCTTTATTCACAATGAATACAGGTTAACTGGCCTCAATTAGCCCATCTGCACTCACTCTAGTCTGTTTAAAGTAACTTAAATGATTTTAGCAAATGGCTGCAATATAACAAAGAGTGAAAAATTGAAGGGGGTCTGAATACTTTCCGTACCCACTGTATATATTATATCATTTAATTTATAATACATATTGTAATATATTGTTAATAATGTATTACACATATACTATACATTCAGATTTGATCACTTTGATTTTACATCAAAATAAACGTTTTTGTGTGTTGTATCTATATATGGGAAAACATATATGCATAAGTTTCCTTACATGAAAAATGTGTGTGTGTGTGTCTATATTCCTATATATAGATAGAAATTTTAATGCACAAAAAAAAAACAGTTTATTTTTTTTAATGTGAAATCAAAGTGACAAGCTGCAGTGATAAGTTACCATTTTTGACCACTTGCACGCTAATCACTGATTAAGTACAAAAGGAGAAATTTATTGTGACAAGTTACATGGATAGAAACAAAGATGTTGATATAATGATAATAAAAATTCAGTAGGCCTATATAAAATTTACTATGTAGGATAATGCCAGTCTTTTCTGCAATTTATCACATTTTAAAACACCAATAAAAAGGACATACATAATTGTCATATAAATGATTGCTGTATGTTTCCCCCTAGCATTTTAAGCCTTTATACAAGTAAAATCGTTTTTGAAGTGATGTTTTCATAAATAGGTTTTGATTTAGTGCAATTCAGAATTGATGGTCATTTGAGTCCATGTTTGGAGTGAGTGGGGTTATTTCAGCCCACAAACACCAACACTGAAAACAACAACTGTAGAAAAAAGGAAGTCAATAGCTTTGAGCCGTTTTACTGCTCAGAATCAGATACAAGCAGACTATCGCACAAGTGTCTTCCGCCTAGTTTTCCATTCATTCCTGTACAAAAGCAAACAGGGGCGACTCGCTTTAACTGTCCTGCTCTTCACCAAAAGCTCTTTTCCTCTCCCTCTCTCTGTTTCTCGTTCGCGTTCAAGCCCTTTCCCCCTCCAGTACTTTGTTTACTGCCCCTCTCTGTTTATGAAAACGTCACTTCAAGTCCCTCCCTGTTTGAATCTCATTAGTTTTTTTTCTTGTGTGTTTCTCCCTGTCAATAATCCCGAATCCAGACTCTCTCTATTTCCATCCCTCTCTATCTGTCAATCAGCGCCGCCTTTGAACTGAAAACCACTCCGACCAACTTCAACTCCCTCAATCCGAGCGCCTCAGCTCCGTCTCCGGCTTCTGTTTCTGCCAAGATTGCCCTCTTCTTTTTGAGTTTTGAACACTCACCCAGCCAAACGCCACTGCGAGTCCCTAAACTTAAAACTCGGGATTCGGGGATCACACCAAGATCAAGGGTTTAAAAACTTTTGGGTGTTTTTGGCCCCCCGCAAAATTAGCGCTCCTCGGGAAAAATGCCGCAGCTGAACGGCGGTGGAGGGGACGATCTGGGTGCGAACGATGAAATGATTTCCTTCAAAGACGAAGGCGAGCAGGAGGAAAAGATTTCGGAGAACTCCTCAGCAGAAAGGGATTTAGCAGATGTCAAGTCTTCTCTCGTAAACGAGTCGGAAACGAATCAAAACAGCTCCTCGGATTCCGAGGTAAGTGACAAATAACCGCGAATCCGTGACTTTGTCCAGAACTTTACATGCACGTTTCTTGTTTAAACACGCTGCTAACTAGCTAACGATCTCCTCGCTGTGATTATTCAATGCATTCCCTGTGTTTCGTTGCATTTCTAGGCGGAAAGACGGCCTCCGCCTAGATCTGAAAGTTTCAGAGACAAAACAAGAGAAAGTTTAGAGGAGGGTGAGTGCTTGCTTTCTCTAAATCACCTTTTTTGCATTGGACAACAACACGGTGCCTCGGTTCCGTTTGCTTCTGCACACACGTACAAAGTTGTTTTTTTGGGAATGTAACTTAAACTAAAAGTTTTCCTCTTCTTTTCCCCCGCCATGTTAGCTGCGAAAAGGCAAGATGGAGGGCTGTTCAAGAGCCCACCGTACCCGGGCTATCCATTTATAATGATTCCCGACCTCACGAGCCCGTACCTCCCGAACGGATCGCTCTCGCCCACCGCGCGCACAGTAAGTGTTTTTAACGTGTTTCTGTAGCCACATGCACGCAGCTAAAGCACCACGTCCATGTTTAGGGATTGCTTTGGTCGGCTCGTGAACTTCTGCCACACTTCACTCTGCACTGTACGACTGCACGCCGCTCGCGCGGATCCAAAGAGCCGCGCGAGCGGCAAGTAACGTTACAGTGGAACACATAATGTGCTTTCATGACGTGCACAAACACACGGCCACAGCAACTTTTAACTCCGTTATTTTTTTCTTCTCATTTCCCCCAGCTATATTTGCATACTTGGAAGGTTAGATTCTTTGCTTTAGATTCTGGATTTTTTACAGTATTATTTATTTGAATTGTTTGTGCACTTGAATAACTAGTGGATTAGCTCGTTTGCTTTAGACTGGACATTTAATTGACAGTAGCGGGTGTTCCGGAATTTCTAAAACTGAAATGTACAAGAATGTTTGAATTTATAATAATAGCATTATTATTACTGTCGTTATTATCGTTGTTATGATTTTGACACATGGGAAAAAAAGCGTTTCTGTTATTCGAAGGCATTTAACCATTACAAATGACATTTTTAAGTTTAATTGCAGCCTTAATGTTTTTAAAATGAAATCAGAGTGGTGCTATATTTACAATCTGCGCTTTTTCTGCCACTTTGAATTTAATTACTGCTGAAGAAAATCGAGTAGAAATGACAGAAATGATTGTGACAGTTTAAACGGATGGAAACAAAGATGCTGTTATGACATGATGATGAAAACATTTTTACAGCATGCCACATAAAATGGCACATTAGTCATTTATCTGAGTTAATTTATGACTAATTTATCCGAGCTTAACATAATACTGCTGGTGTTATTTACAGAATGCAATGCACATAAATGTTATTGCCAAAGAGCATCATGGGAAATGTTTATGTAATTAGTGAAAGGCAGTCAATGAATTTGTGATTCGCAGAATGAAAGCACAATATTGCTCATTCCACCCTTGACATAGTGTGTAGTAAAATATTAGACAGTAGTGTCAGAATTATTTTGAAATTAAATAAACATTTGCTTTAAATGCACATTAAATATAATATGTTTTATATTTACATGTACTTTTTGTCATGGCATGATAGACTTCTCATTTCGAGCATGCATAATGTCGCATAACATGTAATGAGAATATATGCTTAATATGTAGGTGTAAATACAGATTATGTTGTTTAAATCAGATGTGCTTAGTTATGCATATTTGTCCAGCACTTTTCCTGGCACCAGAAAGAATTCATGTTGATTTAGTAGGTTCATATTTTTATTCACAATTGATATTTTATATTTTTTTAAATGTCATTGCTGTGGATATAACATAATAAGAATAAGGAAAATTGTGCAGTAGGATCTTGCTGTCATTTCTGATTTTCATAATCAGCTCTAGGCTTAATCTGAAACGTGAAGGTACGCTTTATGACAATGACATGTGGTGTAACCTGAAATTAAGTAAATAACTAAGTTCAAAATGTACTGTTCTGAAATTGTGGATTTAACTTCAGGTATTTTAAAGACGTTCTGCTGTTTCTAGTATCAGTGAGACATTTTTGTAGAAACATCTCTGGCTGTTTGTGTTTGTGGTGGATATTGCGTGTTTCCCAATACATGCCTTTTTTGCTGAATCTGTTCTTCACTTGTTGATAATTTATTTACTGATGTAAATGCATATTAGAAACATTCACATATAAACAAAAGGACTGAAAATTATGAAAGCATCAGTATGACCACTGCAATTGTGCATTGATTAGTAGGAATATGAAGGAAGTATTTGACATATAGCGTGTCTTCTGTATGGTTGGTTGTGAAGAATCTCACAGATGCTGATACCAGAGTTCATAGTCTGTTAGTTCCTCTCCCTGCTGGGATGGAGCCCTGTCTAAATCGCTGGCTTATTCGTTTTTGGCTATGAAGAATATATTTAGCGATCTCTCACGGAAGTAAGGATCATTGTTTGAAATCCTCCCCTATATGTGGGAGTCAGTCCAGGTCTGTTCTGACCCTCTAGCCTAAATTTTATACCCATAGATATAGTGAATTTCTTTATAGTTGTATGTTGTAATTTTTGATCTCTTACTGTAACCAGGCCTACAGATCTCAGTCTTTGACATTGTGCTGTAGCCCTTCACCCTGCTTCTGTGCAATGAGGTCTGCTACCTATGAGCTGCCTGGGCGTCCGACCCACACCGCTTTGAAGTTGAAAGCCGCTGTATTCATAAACGCATTACTTAAGTAGAGGATAAATAATTCACCTGAGCATCGATTAGCTGTCGCTCCGTTTAACGAATGCATGAGGTTTGTTGTGTTTAGCTGCCAATGATGTACATTTTAGCATTTCTTAGTATTTTCCTTCCTTATTTTTTTCCTTTTTTCCTTTTTCTCTAAATTGTATGAAACAAACAGGTGATCCAGTTTTATGGCATTTCAAACATTTATGTATTTATTGATCCGATGTTTTGTTTTCAGGATAAATTTGCTACTGCCGCATTATTTAATCTGTAAGGGTTTATTTAATGGCGGATGCTTCTCTACAGGTTGATATCAGAGATGTGACTATTTAAAAAAAAATATTTAATTTACGTAGGCCATATGTCAGCTGAATTTCCCTGATGGTCCGCTCATGCAATAGTGATGAAATGCTTTTCCCCTTGTGTGTGTTTGACTGAAGGGAGGGAGGGAACGAGTTTAATTCGTCTGACCTCTGTAATAACGAGAGCTGTAATAACGGGAGTTTGTATTTCCAACCACCTCAATCGGAAAAGCTTCACGATGATTTGGTAGCAATTTGCCATGACGTTCTATCGACAATGCCTGGATCCTCTTTTTTTCCCTCACTAAAAACTGCAGACAATAGCCACTCTTCCCCCTTTCATCGAGAGCAGTTTGCATGGCAGACACACGGCTGCGGACACACTCTACGTGTGTGTTGTGGTTGGAAAGGTGCTGGGTTAACTGGGTGGCTGTAGGCTAAAATCACACCTCAACAGGTCTGTGGAGAGGGGAAAGCGAGGTAGAGCAGAGGTCTGGCCGGCTGAGTTCTGGCAGGGGGCTTTATGCCTGTAAATCCGCTGGGTTTATTTACTGCCTCTCTGACTTATGAATGTTAAGATATTTGACGCCACCCCTGGCCCCATAATTCCTTAGGCCTGCAGAGGTTTCAGGTTTCAACGTATAATTATGCGTAGTTTAAAAAAGGAACATAATATAAAAAAAGACAAACTTGCAGCACCCAAATGCACTCTCTGCTATTTAGAGCAAAGAAAAGGAGATGCAAGGCGGATATTTTTTTTTTTAAATCATAGTTTTAATTTTAATAATTTTAAATGTAATGTATAATTTAATTAAAAAAATTCTAAATACATTTTGTGTTTCAAATCAATTAATTTTTTTTTTTCCAAAGATGCATTCATCCCTCATGTAGCCCTACATGTACAAATTTTAATAAACCATGGCTGAATCTTTTTAGGCTAAGAGGTCAATAACAATGCTTTATCGTATGGATTATGTGTGTTGAATAGCCTGTCGTGTGAGGTGCAGAAGATAGTTTAATGCGGATTTACAGGGATAGACTCATACCTTATCAAATAGGCTTTACATGTTAATGGCCCCTAATTGCTATCCGCAGGGGGTTCACTGAGCTACGCGCTCGCGTTTTGTGCCGCTCTGCACAAAATACACTCCCAGTTTATATAGAAGGTTGCCATCCTTTTGTTTTGCAAATCACTTTTGTTTACAAAGAATGGCGGAAGCAAGACTCTCTCTTTCTCTCCCTCCGCCACTCTTTCCTTCTCCTCTTTGTCTTTTTTCTCCTCTTCCCATCCTACATGCAAAACAAAAAACAAAAGCAAACGGTTTCTGTTTGCTGGGGTTTGATAAACACCCATAAAAAAGTGCAATCTGTTTTGGATTTGTGCGAGTTAAGTTGGGGAGCAAAGTTTGGCACCATTAAACTGAAAGCAGGGCCTGTGAGACATTAGCGGCGCACAGCACATTCTCAGGGCTTAATTAGTCCAAACTGTGATTGTTCATGGTCTGCCAATAGGAGTAATGCTCAGGAAGAGTGGAGTTGCACTAAATCGTCCCATGGTTTTTAAAACAATAAATCACTCGCATATTTGTGTCATGATTCAGATAAAGTCCCGACCTCTCCCATCTCGACATGTGGTAAATTGTAAAGTCAATGAATTACAGATGTGGGTGGGGGGGGGCGAGAAAGAGTACAGTACGGTTTTGTTAGTGCTTGGTAAATGAATGGAAAAGATTTGTGCTGTAAATATTTACTGAGGTTTTTTTTTTCTTTTCTACTTGCTGTGCTCAATTGTCTTAAGTTGATGGTTTTGGCAGGCTGCTCTCTATGATCGTGTGTGAAAATAACCTGGTGTTTCTTTTTTTTCTCTTTTCTTTTTCTCTCACTGATTGTTTTTTAAGGCAGCGTTGTGTATACACAATGTTCTGCACTAGTTCAATAGTTAATGAAGGTTTCTTGTTTGGATGTGGACTGTTAAGAATTTCGTAATGGTATCGCAAATAAATAGAAATAGTCAATTTTTTTCAAATTTGATCGGATGCCACAGTTGAGAATTATATTTCTGTCTTTTTCTTGATTTATTTCCGTCGCGTTTGTTTTTAAAGCTGCAAACGCAATCCTGTCTTGTAACTGATAAATGGGGAACTTAGAAAAATGCTATTGTAAATTCTGCATCTCATGGAGCTGCATTGGCTTAGCAGCTGTGTGTTGTTGACCCCACCCCTCACCTCTCTCCTCTTCACCATTTATTTCCATGCTCAAAGTTCAACACAAAGATCGTACTGTACGTCTGGAATGCAACTTTTGTCATCTGTTAAATATAGTCCTGCTGCTGGCCTACACGTTGAGGGGCTCCTGAAACATGGAAATGAAATTACTCTTTCTCTCATGCACTGTGTGCAGGCCTGTGCAGCTGTATGATAGCTGCATGTGAATTCTTATATGACAGGCAGATTTTACTGATGGGGTGTGTGATGGGGGCGAGAGCGCCAGTGTTGAGGCCTTTTGAGGACTATTTAAAGAGATTTTTAATATCAATTTATTACAAGAAGTGCAAGAATTTAATACAATATCCAAATCTATGAAAGTGATTGTGATGGCATCTGCCTTAATTTTTAGATGGTTTGGCAGATTATTTAATTTTCAATCATAATAAACAAATACATTTGTAAATAATTAGGTGTTAAAAGAGCCAGCAATTTATTTATTTATTTATTTTGCTTTTTGTCAAAGCTGTGAAATCTGCATATATTTGCATAGATGTAGTTTCATCTACAGTAAAGTACAGAAAGTCTTCAAGAAAGAGTCAGATCATTAGATCATAAAATATTTTCTAAATACATTTGAGATATTTTAAAAGTCCTTGATCTACAATGTGATGTATAAATATATGTAAGTATGCAAGGGCTTTACTGAAAAATTTTCAGGCTTATTTTTGAAAATCATTTTCTGTATTGGCACATACTGTACTTTAAAATCCTGGCTTCAAAAAGCTATTGAATATTTCCATTGTTATTGACCAGGAAAAAAAAGAGAGATGCGTTTCATTAAACACATTTTGTGACAATAGTGGGACATGTTGTCACAGTGTATGCAGACTATTAAGCCTTTTCATGAAAAATGTATGAAGCACAATTATGAAAATTTGTGAAACATAAAAAAATGTAAAAGAGAAACAAATATTGTAATTTGTACATTTGTACAATTTACTACATTTAAAATACGTGTTTTTTTTTGTTTTATTGTGCTCACGCAAAAAATATGATGGAATTGGAATTTTCATTTGTAGGACAGAATTCACTAAAAATATTATATCAAATATTAGATTTTATAATCAGAACGTTTTTGTATCTCCACTTTGCTCTGAAGGAATGTTTTCATTTCATTTGCTTGTTTTAGAGGAGTTTACCTTGTGCAGTATGGTGGACTGGAGTGGGGGATTAGGAAAAGCGGGAAAAAGCGGGGTCGATTTGCCCGCCGTAGCATAGTGGGGGAGATGGAAGATGGAGAGGAGGGAGATGCACAAAGACAGTTTGAATAGGGCGCATAATTGCTGCTAATGTGGGGGCAATGAGAGTGGTGACAGTTCCTGGTTAGATGTCCAAACAATAGAGCCCCCAGGCCTCACATTTATCTACTAAAGAAAAAAATGAAGGAAAGAAAAAACACAGCAGGGACTGAAAATTGACAAGGAGGAGGTGACAAGTTTATAGTCATGTTTGATGGACAGGCCATGTGTGTGGCATCCCCCCCTTTTAAACTTTTTTTGATGAATCAGGTTAAGTTATTAATGCTTCCTGATTCCCGCTTCATCATCAAAATGTAGGCTGGAAGTTCTCCAGCTTAGAGGCTTGGGTGACGCTGGTGGAATTTGGTTGCACTGGGCTTTTGTTTGGATTGGAACATGCTCGGGTTGGGCCAAAGTGCACACACATGCTCTCTGGAGCTGCCATCTGACTTGTATGCTTAATGATAGGAGTGTGCAAGTTTCCAGTGAAAAAGCACGTGTGCGTCTTGTGTTCATTGGCACAAAGTCTTTTTACTGTACATCATTCATTATCAGACTTTAAAACATGATTGCGTTGTCATACGTCAGGTGGACCTGTAATACGGAAAACACAATGACATCAGACTGAGTACGTGGTAAATATTCTCACCTGATAAAAGGCCTGATAGAGTGACCATCGCTGTCTTTGCACAGGAAGTCTGTTGCTAAACGTACGTTTTTTTAATGAAACTTCTGCACAGAACTTCAACATAAAAAACAAATACCTATCTGCATCTATTTTTAAACACAAAAAAAGGACAAAATTACCTTCATTAAGGCATGTGATTGAAGCTTCTAAAAAAAGATGAAGCCTGACCAATCACTGTTTTGCTTCTGTATTTATTATTCTGCCCTGTGAAATGTTTCTCTTTGATAAGGAAGTGAGCTAATTTAGTGTCACACCAACAAGTTTGTGTTCTAGCTCTGATTGCAAAATGAGATTCTATAATGTTGCATTACAGAATGTGAAATCCTGTTTTCTTCGATAATCTGCATTAAATCCTGTAGATATGTCGGGAGTGTTTTGTATGGGTAAAGCACATAATTGAGAAAGCAATAGGTGATAAAACTCAGCCCATGTGTTTTTAATCTTCTAATTAAACTTTTAATTGCCAAGGGATAAGCTCTGAGCAGGGCCCAGAGTGTGTGCGTGTGTGTGGAGGCGCGTGTGCTTGTCTGTTCACTAATGAGTTTATTGCATGCTTGTTTCTAGCAAAAGGTTCTGCATTCAGAACTGAACAAAAGGTGAAGGAGATTTTCTACCAGGGTAGAAAGAATCTAATCCACTAATCGGGGATTTATATTAAGATTAGAGGTACAACAGGCCGATATTTGTATGCTTTATAAGAGATAGGTGCTTTATGAACTTCAGAAACCAAGAATTTGAGTTTTTTTTTTTTGGTACAGGTCTTCCCGTCTATCAGAAGATAACGATCCCCTGCGTTAAATAATGGGTGTGCGATGGCATGCATGGAGCCTTACATTATGCTATTTCACTGGCCA
>NW_015539821.1:381678-383735 GCF_001515605.1 Sinocyclocheilus anshuiensis | reverse complement strand
CTGAATGGCTGTCAAACATTATAGATAATATTTCAGCGGATTAGCATTGTGCTTGTCACCAGTTTTGTCTTGTTGATGTGTCTGAGGCTAAATCTCACATTGAGACTCACATGAAATTAGAGGGAATTGTCTACACCTCCAGCGCACACATAAAATGTTTTTAGCACAGACTGTAGGAAATGTTGGTTTGTTTGTTTGTACATTGTCACCCTTAAGAATTAGCCTGGATCAACTGTCGCTGGCTACATCTCATTAGAGGACGGTGTGAACACTCAGTACGGTCGATTCCGAAACGCAGGGAATTGACTTCCTTCGCTGAACGAATTGTCAATTGCATTGTGAGCGAGGGGTATAATTGAATGGAGGTGTATCTTTGACCGGCTGCCCCTAGGGCTCCGTGAGTCTGATCAGTGTTAGCCAGAGGTGGCAGATGTGGTTACTGATTGCAGCCAATGTCCTTTCACAGTGTTAAGATCTGAACACTGACATAGAGGAGGTGTAATTCAGCAGCCTTCCGAGTTAAATAGAGATGACGACTGCTTGCCAGTCATAGTGAATAGTGATCTCTCTCCACCGGCTATCTGCTGAACGGAAATATTTAACGATGGGTAGGAGTGATTTATAAGGAAAGAGAGTTTAATCCTGACCTGGAGCTGTTTTCTTTGGCCAGCAATCAGTTTAAACGATGCTGGTATGGAATAGGCAAGCAACAGCAGCGCGTTACGCTCATCTAGATGCCCTTTAGAACCAGCAGTTTTTCTTTATCATCAGCTTTACAGCACCTGTATCTTTATGGGCCGTCGCGCTTTGCATTTTTCAAATATCAGAAAAGATAAATTGCCTGCTTTGTCATACCATGGGGCGTCGAAGTGAAAGATTTCAGGTCATTGAGGGGAAAAATGATCCATATAGTGACATAAGGTATAGTATAATCCAGGTATAGTGACAGAAGACCCTCTTGCTCCATCAAAGGGAAGCCAGACATTGACATACGGGGGAGTTATCGAACTAATTGTTGCTTGAATTACCTGTTATGATTCAATGACAAATCTCCTCCTCTTCTGCCATTGGAGCAGAAAATGTAGTCTGGATTGGCATGATGTTAGCAAGTGTGTAAACTGCGCTTCAACAAGATGGATAAATGCAATTATTGGCTAGGCCAGGAGAGGGAAAATCCATTTAAAGCCTGAAATGCTAACCAGGGGCCGTGGTTAATTCATTTGGCCAATTTGTGGGTGATGTACGAGTGTCGTGGCACATTAGTCAAGGAGAATGTGTGTGTGGGTTTAAGTATTAGTGTGTTTGTCTCAACTAGGGGGATCGGGGGTGTTTCATTGGAGCTGTCTCCTTGTGACGACTCCCAGAAACCCCTCCTTTTTCCCATCAACCCCCTTCCTCTTCCTCCCCTTGTCATTTCAGTGGATAATACAAATGGGGCATGAGCTCTCAAATGACAAAAAGATGCACTGAGAGCAAAAGAGCAGGATTGCAGTTCAAATGAGCCGGGAAGAGTGCCACGCTCCACAAGACTGTTCACCGAACGTGGCCTAACACACCCCCAGAGTCTTCAATCACGACTAGTCAACCAACTAAATCGCTCCGGGTGTGAGGAAGACAGGTTGAGGAAGCAGTACTGGGTCAGAAGCTTAGTCATGCTGAAGTAGGGTCCCCACTGACCGTCTGACTCTGACATTCTTCCTGAACTCTCCTAAAATTTAAAATTAAGTTACAATTACCGTGTAGAAACTGCTATTTACTCAAGGCATGCAAAGCTGAGGCCACTGTGACATCACCTCTGCATGCCCATCTCCGCCCATCTCATTATCCTTCTGAAGGGCACGAAGGTATTGAGCAACCCTTTGAACAGAACTGTTGTCTTCCCCTTAAGGATAGTAAACAGAAAGTCCCTCTATCTGGAGACTTTCTCTTTTTGTAACTTCACTAAACAAGAGTTCCTCTCCTGAGGCATATCAATCTGACTGGCTTACACACTATTGATTTAGAGTGGATGAATATCCTCTACTCCAGTGTTTCCCAACCTTTTTTTAGATCGGAAG
>NW_015539821.1:349938-376602 GCF_001515605.1 Sinocyclocheilus anshuiensis | reverse complement strand
AGTGGAGCGACTGAGCGGAGCACACACACGCATAGAGCGGGATAATGCGTGTGTGAAAGTGAAACCTGAGCGGTGAACTAATTTTCGGCAGCCGAAATTTCGGTGCATCTCTAATTATTGGCGACATCAAAAATGGATATTATACAATAGATGCTTTTTTTGAACATTTTAACAATATAAAAATATTAAAAAATTAAAATGTATTTTTTTACACGGCACCCCTGCTCTCGACAGACGGCACCCCGGTTGGGAAACACTGCTCTACTCCATTAATGTAAAGTCTCGTTGGTGAGAAACCACTTGACGGTTACGCAAGATTTGTGGTATGCAAACACGGTGGTCACAGCCCGGGGAGCTCGATGAGGAAAAAGGTATCGGTTTACAGAGCTCGGCCGCAGATTGAACCAAAGTCTTTTATCAACACGGTGAGCAAAGGGAAGATTTTGAAAGCAGAAAGGTGTGTGGGTGCCCTCTTGCCCAAGAGTCTGTGCTTGGTTGGTTGAGGACATTAAGAAGTTTTTAGATCTGGTCACCTGACTGTGTGCTTCTCAGGCTGTGAGGTCAGGAAATCAGAGCCGGCAGGGAAGTAGCTGGCCCTGTGCCGTTCTCACAGCTGCTGTGCGGCCTTACACACTCGTATACTCAACTCACTCGCCTCTGGGACCGGACTCCAGGAGTGCAACCGCACACTTGAGGAGAACCACTCATGTTGCTTTTTGTGGTCAGATCTTACTGATGCTGCTTAAGTGTGTGCAAATTTTATTTGGTTGCTTCTGTCTTATTACAGAACGGAGAACCAGAGATGGATTGGTGGATGTGACTGCTTTTCCCTGAAGCTCTCTGGTTATTTTATAAAACCTCTTATTTCAGTAGCATCTATGTTAGTAATTTCCGGCTTCCCCCCAACTGTCCACGAGAAATTATGACTAATCCCACTGTGTATGCCCCGGGAACCCCTTATTTGTAGGCATACTGTTTGGAATCTCAAAGTCCCCTTTGCAGCACTCTTGATTGAGGTCCTCTTCCAGCTCGGTATCTACCACGTCTCCACGGAAGAACAACTACATGCAGTGTTCTATTGACCGATAGTCAGGAAAGGATTAAAACAAACAGCTTGGACGTTTTGTGGGTGCTGCTTGGATCACTTTACAGCAACGGACATGCCTCTAGACGCAACTGCTCCAGTTTGTAGAGAAGCTGCCAGTCTTATCAGTTTCAAGCAGAGGACAAGCATTTTAAACAGCTATCCTATACGAACTAATTTGAGCTGGGATTAAACTAATTGGATTTTGTGACCGAGTTATTGTCTTAAGCCATGACCCTGTGCCCCCTGTCTTATGGTAGCTAAGAAACAATAATTAAAACCCTAAGTCTGGGAGCGCAAAGACATAATTCTGCCTTTGCCTCGTTGTGTTTTATGAAATGGAAAATGTTAGTTTTATGTTATGGTGTGGCTTGTACCCCAGTGGTTAAATGTAGATTTACTGCTCCAGTGTTGGGTCGAGGAACTGCTCCCATCTGTGGCATGGGGTCTAGCCACCCAGCGTGGAATACGACACCCTGGGTCCCAGCCAGAACATGCACCGATCAGACATACATTAACACCAAGCAACACAACAGGTGAGCAATCAGGCCCTGCTGCAAGCCAAGAATACAGGCTCCAAATATTTGTATTGACTTTCTTTTGGCCTATGGCTCATATAGTCATGACTCTGACTAAGTTTGGAGTTTTATATTAATTCTGTCAAAAACAATTGTTTGTTTATTGGCACAGAGTTACGTCTCTTTCCCAAACGATGTCGCAAACTGTAATTTATGTTTAGGGACTGATTGGGAGATTGCATAGTTTAACGCTCGGGGTGCTGTGGTCTGGGACTCTGGAAGAGGCAACTGCTAATTGTTGACAGAAGCCATGGGCAGAGGAAAAGAGACAGACAGACAGAAAGAAAAAGCGAGTAAGTGAGTGAGAGAAAGAATGAATGGGCTCTGGCAGCAAGGTTGTGGACTGAAGCTTGGTGTTTGGTTTTCAGGAAAGAGTGGATTCTTGGGATGTTCCCCAAAGACAAACGGCGGTGCTGAGCAAAGCCCATAAACCAAACACGCTCCCTCTTTTAAGAAAAGAACTCTAGTCACTTCTCAATTGCGCTTGTTATGTGGTTTACCAAACCAAGTTGGTTGGAAATGTCTTGTCCGGTAGAGGAATCATATTTTTTTGTTTGTTTTTCCCAACTGATAATAAGGTTCTGCATTTGCTCGCACTGATTAGAATATTATTCATTTAAAACAGACCCGACTTTCCACTTCCCGTCTTCACGCCTTCTTGATCTCTGTCACAGATGCTCGACAGGAGGGCACATCTGCTTTCGCTAGCTTCACGTGCAAATCCCGCTCGGCAGTGTTGTTGTGTTTTGCTATAATTTAGCAAATAACATCAGTAATGATTCAATTGGGCATAAAGTCATTGGGTGACGGCCTGTTTGCCATCTGTTTGATGGGATTACTGTTTCTATGTAATTAAAAGTGTGACCCGTGGGGAGGATGGTGGAAGGCACGAGGCTGAGTGGTACACCCGCTAAAAGGAGGAGGAGGGGCGGCCTAAGTTCAGCACTAAAGATAGTAGGCGCAACAGAGCGCTGCAGAAGTGCCAAGCTCTTTACATGGATGTGCACATGTGTGTCAAACCCCTGGCTCTTTTAACTTCAATTTAGTTGAGTTGAGCAGACACCCAAAGTCTGAATGATCCCTGTGTGCAGGCAGTGTGTCGGAGAGAGGTGGGGATGCGGGCTCCTGCTTTTACTCTGATTTCACCTGGGGTTTTGTTTGGACTCTTGAGCCTCAGTTTCTCTTGGACACTTTCCAGAGACTACAAGCCTGGCTTTTTTCAAGGCTCCCTCAGAACTAAAGTGAAAGGGCCTGGTCAGGCCTGGAATTGGATTTCAGATTTGATCTTGTTGTGCGTACTAAACAGAACATTAAAGGCAAGAACATGGTACCTAATGAGTGGATACATGTCTGGGTGTGTTTGAATGATGCATCCCTGTCACTGCCAACAACAAATCAACAACATCCTTGTTTCTTTTTTTATCTTTTATATCTTTATGCACATACTTAGATATACTATATGTATTTTTTTGTTTTTATTAAAATAATAATAATAATTAAGATGAATATATATATATATATAAATTGTAAACTATTATTATTATTTTAATTGTATTAAATGCTAGTAATAATGGTAGAACTATAACAGTGATTATATAAATAATAAATTGTTTACATATTTTATTGTGTGATATTTTTTCTGCAAAAGTATAAAAGTACAGTAGGCTATATAGTACAAAAGTAAAGTATATCTATGTCTCTCCAATCCTATATTCATGCACAAACAGGATGTGGGTCTGAAAAAGACATCAGAAAAATAACTAGAAAAGACAGGATGGCGCGTCTCGATCATTCCGTCTGGCAGAAAAATAAAGTTTGGTGAAGAAAAAAAATGCTCAAACAAACAAAAATAACTGGTTTAATTAGCATGGCAGGCTATGGCGCTGACTCGGTGTGGTTGACCGGGCATGACCGAGGTGGCACTGGCCATGGGCATAGGGCCAAACGTACAGGGAAATTACAGGGTGCCCAGGCAAGAAATAGAGCCAGTGCTGCCTCCCTCTCATATTTCGCCATATCTCTAGCATAGCTACATATTTTAGCATGCAATAACCCTTGGCCTGTTTTCTGGACCTCTTTGTCTTTTCCCCCCACTTCATTCTCTGTCTGCTTTTCTCATACAGCCTGTTTATTTATGCCTTTTAGACCTTTTCTTACTTTCTCCTCCCCTGCCATTCTGTCTTTCTCTCTCCTCCCAGTGTGCACTCTGATTACCTCTCCAAACTGGCAATAAGTTGATTGCTTTACAGAGATGATGTAAGCCCTTGCCCTAGGGTACATCAGGTTGGCTTTCGCCTGCTTTATCTTGTAAAGCCTAAATTAACAGCTGGTTTGGTTTGAGTTCTTCTGGATCTGACTAAAGGATTAGGCCTCGTTCTCATGTGAGTCAATCTGGTTTGATTTATTGCAGGTCTATCAAAAAAGATCAATGGAGGCCCTTTTGAAAGTAAATCCTTAATCGCTCTTTGCACTTACGTGTCATCATTGTGAGTTTTCTTTCCCTCTCTCTCTCTCCCTCGTTCTCATTCCCTGCCTGTCTTCCTCCGGCTCTCTTTTCTCTTCGCCTTTTTTTCCGTCTCATCTCGGGAACACGGCGATCAGGAGTGTCAGTGGTATTTTGTTGTTATACGGGATGGATTTTTTTGCTCTCATTAGCCGTCCATCACCGCAGCTCAAATTGAAGCCCAGCTTTGCCGGCACAGGCCCCGATGGTGACTCGCTGCGTATTTTTATCGCAGCGTAAATCTACCTATACGTGTCTACACATCCCAATGCCCGCAAAACCTAGGGATGAATGCAAGTATAATCATTTTAAAACATGGGCCCTCATTTTTAATTTTTCTTACTGGCAATTTCAGCTGTACTTTGCAATCAGACTGGTCAAGAGTGAACAAGGTGCACAACTAAATGGGGCCTTTCTCTCTAAAGAGGAGCAGCATTTAAGTGTATCAGTTCACTGTTTACAGAAGTTCCAGCATTATTTTACGTGTTTGTTTGTTTTGTTTTTTTTCATAAGGAAAATAATGTAAAGTTAAATATTAAGTCCTGAAACAGAACACACAGGTCTTAAGAAACATTTTGAACTCTACCGTTGCATTTTAGAATTGTGATGTTCATAGTCTGATAAACTAGTGAGAGGTGGTGCAGTCCAAAAGGCCAAAGGTGTCTGGCTGGCACAAATTTACATAATGACAGCAAGTGCAGCAGCAGCAACCCTTTCCAGATGACCTGGAAAGTGAAACGGGATCTGCTTGTCTTTAATATTCCTCCCCTCTCATTCTCACTTTCTTTCACTTGTTTCTTCTCTCCTCCATTCTTTTAACAACAGGCCTATTATCCACGCTAATTTTTTTCCTCCCTCTCAAGGCCATGACTCTTAAAGAATCTGGTGCTGGAGCGGAGACACTGGCATGGCCTGCCTGACGGGGAGCCACACACACACTCTGACCCACTACGACCGGTAACGGTGGTCAGAGACAGTATCTGTGTGTCCGTTTGAGAAAAGGATCACGTATGCTGTTTTCAAACACAGGTGAAGGGGAATGAGTAAAATGGTCAGGATTGGAGTGCAGTATATATGATATTGTTGTGTACAACCTAGTGAATGTTTGAGAATTCAAGGTCCAGAGAAAATGTGACTTTTTCTTTTCCTCATTAAGTGATCCTGTACCAAATGATACACTTATGATCTCAAGGACCTGCAAAAGCCGCATATAAAAGTCCTTAAAACTGTAGGGTGTCCTACAGTGATTTTAGGTTTGAGAAGGATCATTTTAGTTAATGAGTTCATTCATTTTGTTTATTTCAATGAACCTTTAAAAAAATAATTTATTTGTTTGAGTAATCACTCCATGCATCATTTTACGTGTATTATTTGATTGTGAAATGAATATTTAGTTAAAAACAATACACTATAGATGTTTTCAAATAAATTAAAGTACAAAAATAAAAATTATTCACTGATTTGTTCGCACAACCACTCCAGTGTTTACAGTAGCCTCTGCAACATTTTACAGTTTTTTTTGGTAGTGTCATTAATATCATTAATATTTATCAACTCATAGATGTTTTCAAATAAATTAATTTCAAATATAGATTCAGTCCAATGCTCATGTTTTGCTATTTTTTTTAAAAAACCTTTCAAAAGAAAACTTATCAGGCATATTAAACATCAGTATTCCTGCAGCATTTCTTATGTTTTCAGTACCGTCCCCTATTCATTCTTTGCAGACACAATTATTTTGTATTGTGGCGTGTGTGATTCTGCATGTGTGTGTGGTGCTGAGAAAAGCTCAGGCAGATCGATGTCAAGTTCAGTTGTGTCCTCCTCCCTGGCTGGCAGAACAGGGCCAAGGGGCCGAGTAGGCAGGAGGGAGTGAATTAGGGTACGTGGGAAGGAAGGGCTCGCTGTCAGCCAGACAGACCTCTTAATCTTATAGCTCTGGGGAAAGGGTGTGTGTGCATGCACGAGTAGACCTATATTTCTGCATGTGTGTGTGCAAAATCTTCAAGCAGGGGTTAGTTGGTTTAAACACACCTCAGCTGAGCCTATTGTATCCATATGTGTGGGTCTTGTGCCTGTCTTTGTGTCGGTTTGTGAAAGACAGCATTTTATATGGCCAGTGTTTGCTGTAAGTCAGACGTCTTATTGTATATTTATGTGAGTATGACACAATGTATGTGAGGGAAAGGGGGTGGAGTAGTGGATCTATCGGTGAGGTATCATACACATTTTGCACCCACAAGCCTTAGCCTTTCTCTCGGCACGCCCTCATTGTTTTCAACACTTCACTGTAAAAGACCCAGAAAGGAGTGATTGCATCACCTCAGAGTTCGTTAAAGTAAAGCACACTATTTAGCCACATTCCATACAAGCCTGCTGTCTCTAGCTTGCATTCCCACCCTCCCTCTCTCTCTCTCTCTCTCTCTCTTTTTGGCATAGACTTTTGCATATATCACGGGCTGCCAGGCTAAGAGCCTGGGACTTCCCCACGCCACACTCCAAGCCTTTGATCCCTTGCTTTGGAGGTAACATCAAAAGGAGAGGCATAGAAAGGCAGCTACTACTGTGAAGTTCAATGTTCAACTTGATGGCTTGGCTGAGGGCTTTTTTTTCTGTGCTTCTTCCCCCAGCTGACAAAAACACACAGTTTGTAGCCAAGGCTTTTTTTCCAGTGCATGTTAACCTTTATAGAACACATCTGTAAAAAAACAAAACCCACCCCCAAAACCATATAAATCTGCAAGTCCGTGTCTTGCAGCCTTGCATGAAGGAGGCTTTGGAAATGGAGCCGGAGCATTGTTAATGCAGCGTTGCGATGAGTTGCATCAAGTAAACAAGTAGATTGGAAAGAGGATATGAGGCAGAGAAGCCGGCTTCATGCAAGTTCAGGTGCACACGTCATCAGCAACTGTCAGTCTGTTATAGGGTGAATCAAAGCTTTGTAGGTTGGTTTTCAGCGCACTATTACTATGAAACAAATGATTATCAGATTGATGTTGTAATTGAATCATTGCTGTTTATTAAGGTCATAAAGCTGCTATCAAACTAGAATTTCACCTCGTTCATGTACATGCAAACACAGGACAACAAAAACTCAAACTCAAGTGAAGAATTATTTTTTGATCGGCACATCGGAATGTAGAAAAGTAGAGTAGATGCTGTGATTTCACATTTTGAATTGGTATTTTTTGTTTATATATTTTTAATTCATGTATTTTAAATATTTATTAATTTTTTTAATATTGTATACTCGCAAGTTGTTCCAAATCATTTCAAGCGGTAAGCTTTCACATCTCTTAAACTTAACGTCATAAACTTAACAATAAACATGCTTTATTTTAAAAAGAGTTATTAAAAGCACATTAACTGCGAAAGAGACTGTTCTCCAGGTGTGTTCTGTGCACACGCTCCGAGGCGGCGCTAACACCAACAAGCAAAGTATGTGGAGTTTCAGGAACGCGCATAAATGGTCAAATATACGCAATAATATGTCAAAATGTCTGTCTTGCCGAGTATTTACATAAAGACTCGCTTAAGTTATGTCTTAAGTGAACATAAACAATTTGGAAAGAAATCGGATGCATGTCGGTATATTAGATCCGTGCATTCAGTCTTAAAGAGACAGCAGCCTAATAAACCTACTGCTGTCTGTATCATTAGTGTTAATCAAACAACAAAAGACAGATAAAATCACTCACTGCTCTTGAATGAATCACTTTATAACTTTAATAAGAAGCAACGTATATTTGATTTATACAGTGATGCAGTGTTTTTAAAGTTTAACTCAGGCTTTAATGTCCATTTTGGTTGTTTAATGCAATACTGTGTTTTAAATTGTTCAAATAGTTAGCCTAAAGTCATAGGCTTGTTCCACTCTGGATATTCTCAATAGTACATCTCAAAATTGGGAAGATCGCAACTTAGATCGTGGATCGTGATTTTGTGTGACAAGATCGTGATATGATATTTTGGGAAGATCGCCCACCCCTGTTTTGAATGTAACGTGCGTTCCCTTCGAACTGGAATCATGGCAGAATATCAAGTGAAGTCCACTTCGCAGGGCACTTGAATAGAACAAACCTCTGAAGTGATGAGAGAAACATACAAAATGTTCAGAGCGGCGGGTCGCGAGGAACAGGATTAAGAACCGCTGCTTAATAGCACTGCGTCCCAACAACTAGGTGAAAACGTAGCGCTAAATCACCATTCAGCAGACTCAAGCCACCACCGCACAAATTAGTTAGCAACTTGTGTCTAACACCGCTTGAATGCAGCTGCCTGAACAAGAGACCTCCTTACTGAAGTGAAAGGGTTGGCTGGTGTCACTATCTCACGAACGCAGTGGCGGATCTCCACCAAATTCGGATGATCCCTTCAGCTCGAGGAGCCCTCTCAAACGCCGCCCTCCGCATGTTGGTAGCCCCACAGGATCGCCAGATCGGTCGGTGCTCAACCGTGACTTTTAACTGCCCGTAACTCCTGGACCCTGGGGGCTATCGACGTGGGGGTCGAAAGGGGGCCTCGAGACATACACTCGATTCGGACTTCGAAAGGGCTTCTCGAGCTGAAGGGATCCCCAGAATTTGGTGCGGATCCGCCACGCCATTACGGAGATATAGCCGTTCAAATTTTCAATGGTATTCCATACACTTTAGCTTTAAAGCGTTTCATCCAGATCGCCAGCAGCAAACAATGGAGCGCACTCTGCTGGACAAACGTAATCAAATGTAATTACACCATTTACAAGCATTTTATCTGCGGTTTATGTTCTGTAAAAAAATGTTCATATCGGTGGCATATCGGCGGCATATACGCCGATACCAATATATCTGCGACAGCCTCATATCGGCCGATAAAATCGGCAAAACGATATATCAGTTGGGCTCTACGGTATAGCACAGGTGCATCTTATGCATCTTATGAATAGACCTCTTAGTATGTTCAGACTTTACATGTCTGGCATGTGTTATTGTTTAGCTAAGATTAGAGATGAATTTTCACACTCATCCTGCATTAGTTTCAGCTGCGTCCAGTTACAACTAACTCTAATCACCACACGTGCACACAGATAGACAAAAAGAAAACCTGCAGCTCATCTGTGCAGAACTGAATCGATCATTAGCGAGAAGGGGGTTGCATTGAAGACCTTTACCTGAAAGCATGTTTCTGCTGGAGCTTTTGGATTTGAATAGAGCTTATACACTGTAAGTTTATTTTTGCTTATCCTTGTCCTAATGCCCTGTCACCCCTCTGTTTGTGGTTCCAGAAGATAGGTCTGTGGTTGGCCCAAGAGAGACACAGAGCCAGAGAGAGTTGCTTAAAGAGTGCATTAGGGCTGCACGATAAATCGCATGCGATATTTAACCTATCTGTACAGTAAAGCTGATCCACTGCCAAGTGTGTTTGTGTTTAAATATGAGCTCCAAAGTCCAAACTCCTTGCCAACCCAATGTTAACTCAACAGGACCTATGAGCAGGCACACCTACCACTAAGCCCTGCGCCCAGGCTGAAGATCACATAGCTGGTAAGTAGGTCACTGTATGAGATTCCACAGGGTAGAAATGAGACCTCTCTTGGTGTCGGAACACTGCATGCTGTGTAATGTGCAGCTCTTGGGTGTGTTGCTAGGCCTTAGCTGCCTGTATGTCTCATTATGGGCCCTGCTGGAGGAGACACCAGCCACGAAGACTAGAGCCTGCAGGGCTATTTATAGAGCACTCTTTAAGGGGCCCATAATCACCCAGAAGAGAAAGAGAACAAGAGAAAAAAAAGAGTAGAAGCAGGGGGACATGCTTTTTTGGGAAATAGTCCCAAAAATTTCTATTTCAAGAGTCTTGTTAAAAGAATTGTAGCCAACCATATAAAATGTAAACTTTAAGACCAAACAGAAGCCTCTCCTGTTGCCTTCCTCACAGCAAAACAGACATGACTATTGGCAAATGTCATATCACAAGATTAATATTTATGAGCTATAAACTGCTAAATTTTATGTCCTCTTCGTTTTTCAGATTTTTTCTAAGGCCCTTGGGTAGAAGGAAAACAGCATAGAAAAGACACATGAACTTGTTCCTGCTTATATAGAAATATTAATGGATCAGCAATCTATGTAGTATTCCTATGGTGTACAATTCTATGTGAGCCTACATGGACTTTAATAGAGGAACCTCATCACTCTGTCCAACTGTTTCCATGAGAGACGGTTTGTTTGTTTTACTGCCTCCTCAAGCAAGGAGGACTGCTGGACTTAAAGAGCTAGTCTGGCTTTGAGGCTTGGCAGAACTTCTTTATGGCCTTACTTCTTGGTAGCAAGGTTATTTTCGTAAACGAAAACTAAAACTAAGACGAAAACGATTGATGAAAAAAAATTTCATAAACTGAAATAAAATAAAAATTGCTAAATAATTCAAAAACTAAAACGAAACGAAACTAACAACAGTTATTGAAAAACTAACTGAAATAAAATAATAATTATCAAAAATAAATAATCGTTTTAGTAATCATTACGTTCTCACCCCTTGGCGGAAAAATATATGAGCCGTGTGGTGCTGGTGGTTTAGGAAAATACCTGTAAATGGCGCATCGCGCACGTGAGGTTATCTGACGGAGAGACGTAAAGCAGAGTCCTTCACGGGTCCTGTTTGGTAAACGCGCACCAGCAGTACTTAACAGAACGCTCGACCCGTTATCCAACAGCAGCACTAATTTAATTCTGTATCAGACCAGACTCGTTTGACATAAAGACCGCGAATCGCGACCCGAAACTGTTAAATGCGATTGCCGTTATTATTGAATTTCATTAGTCCCAGTTATGATTTATGTGCAGTTGTTCACGGAAAAATGAGCAAGACACGACAGTTACAATCCTACATATTAGAAACGATATTAAAATAAAACTAATTTAAAAATTCAAAACTATAATAACCTTGCTTGGTAGCATGTGCACATTAACACAGTACCTAACACAGTCTGATCACTTCAGGTGAATCAGCTGCTGTTTGACTAATACACAAGCCAACACCTGCTACGTAAACAGAACACAAGCGCGTCCATATGCGTCTCGTGCTACCGTGCTTGAGGTGCTGGATCAGATAATAATAATTTGGGAACTGGGAATGTTTTAGCTAAAAACTTTTTTGATCTGCCTCTTTAAGTGGAAGAGATGCTTGGGTTCTTGCATTACTATGGCACCAAAAAAATTAAAACTGTGTCTTGGAAAAAAAAAAAAAAAAAGCAGTAATAATAATAACCCCGAGACATTTTTCATTTTTTTTGTTAGTTATCCCTCTGAGGGATAGTAGAGATAGCTTAAAATGCCTGTCATTATTGTATTGACAGTTTTTATTCAGGTAGCTAACTACAAACATATTAATAAGATCTAACTTAATCATTTTTGTGTTTAAATTATTGTTCTGCTCCCATTATAGCACCCCTTGTGGCAGTGCTGCGAATTCAATGTGCATTCATGCAGTTTTGCACTATTTCGGAACAATACATGAAATCAAGCTTGTTTATCGCTAAGCATCCATGTTCAATTACTTTTGTAGAGTATGCTTCAGGCATAAGTTTCAAAAGATGCCTGCCTTGTCAACTGTTTGGAGGATAGGTTTTAGAGGCAGGGTGAAAGAAAAATGTCAGTGGGAGTTTATTATGAAGAGGGCTAAGGAGAGAAGCGAGGGGCTAGAGGAGATCAGGATGGGGTCTCTGGCTCTGTGCTGTCAGAGTGCTGAGAACCCCCCCAGCGGTTCCAGCTTTGGAGTAAATATGGGCCCTGCGGACCCTCTCCCGCCCCGGGGCACACAAACCCCAGGCCTGCCCACATTCCAGCTTTATTTTCCTGGTTGCAGAATGCCTCAGGCAATCTGAGCTGGTGGGGTGTTCTTTTCTCTTTTTTTCCTTTATTTACTCATAAAATGTGTATTAGAAGAACTAAGCAAGTGTGAAGAGCCTTCGTGTAGACTAACTTTCAGTTTCATCTAGTCTTGAGCTACTCCTCCTCCTCTTCCACCACCTCCACTCCTAGCCCCCACCTCCAGCATGCTTCCATCCATCCAAAATGAAGGCTATTTGAATGTTTCAAGCAAACATACAAAGACAGACAGACACACACACACACACACACCCAAACACACCCAAACACATTGTTTCTCTCTTTTTTCTCGCTCTCTCTACCTCTCTAGAGATGGGAGTCTCACAGATGGGCACATCCCTTCTCTTTGGATCAGTGAATTTCAAAGAGCCTATCTGGATCATTATTATGTCCTTTCCCCCAAAAATTTCTCCTCTTGAGAGAGTGAGTGTATTAAGTGTTTGTCTGTATGTATCCATGCTTGCCTGTTCCTCAGCACCTGTGAACAAAACAATGGGCTTTTTATTGTTGCTTGTTCAGTGGGAGTGGTATTTATCACAAATCTTATGCAAACTTGTGTGGTTCTCAATGTGAACCTAGTAACAAGCACTTGTGAAAGCCTTTTAAACATTCTTTTTAGATTCTAAATTAGTGTTGCCGCTTTTATTTACAGAGAAAGGAAATAACAAGAAGATGGTGGGACCAGGAGATTACTTGATCAGCACTCGAACTTGGGTCACTGTGCAACATGTTAGAGCTTGCACACTACCCAGCAGGTCACATCTGATCAGTCAATTTCAGGTGTCATAGTCTAAATAATGTCTTGTTTTATTCTTGCAGTCAGCGAGAGGTCATTCTCTCACACCCTTAGATCATATGTGGACATGGTGATGGTTAGGTTAATATTTGGATGCATGTGTCATGTGTGTTAGTAGCTGCATATAGCCTTGACCCCTGTGCACAGATGGTCTGGGATCTTTTGGGCCTTATTGAGCATCTCTAGTGGGGAAACTGGCTCACCGAGTGCTTGCTGGACCCCCCCTTCCACCCTTTTGTTTTCAGGTTTCCCTATGCACATCGTTAATGTGGCTGGAATGCTTTCTGATGCATTGGTTCATCCCATGCTGGAAGGCTGAAAATAGATCCACATATATCTCTGACAAAGTAACAAAGTTGTGGAAAAGCCTTTGCTCTTAATCCAAAAACAAATCATACACATAATTTACATAGCTTAAATTTGGTTATCATATTCAGTTGTGTTTGCTCTTGTTTACTTACAGTTGCAAATGCTTCCATAATCCAGATGACTAGCTGTAGGCCTAACATTGTAAAGTGGATTTCTGGTTTGGAATGTTTTTCCATGAAAAGTAAAGGGTTTCTGCAAAGGTCAGGCTGCAAAATTCAGTTTAGGTGAAAAGATTTTGCCAGAAAACCTGATTAAGCAACTTCGGGTCTCTGTTGTTTTTTCTCTCTCTGTCTTTCTGACTCCCTCTCTCTGTTTCTCCCGGAAGTCTCCAGGCAGTAGAGGGACAGAGGGAGAGTTCATCCCTTTGGGAGGATTTAGAGGGCTCCCTTGTCTTTCACTTCATCAGAGACAATTGAGTCATTCATTCCTATTGTAGCTACGCTGAGGCAAGGCAGGAGAAGACGAGGCAAGACTTGAGGGTTTGCTAAAGGGTGGGGGAGGCAAAGGGGAGCCCCTGCTGTTGGGGCCCCAGGACAGAGTAAGCACTCTGGGTACGTCTGAAGGCTGAGGGGGAGGGTACTGAGTTCTCCGGAGCTCCAGAGCAATTTGTCACATCAGAATAGTACTTGAGTTACGTGAAAGGGGGCCTCCTAGCTGGAGAGTTTTTAGTAGGCAGAGAAGAGGCAGGGGGAGGTCAGAGGTCATGGCCTTCTCAAACCCAAGTGGTACGTCCGTCAGCGGGCCAGGGGTGGTGTAGGGGGTTGGGCTGTGAGGGAACACTGCTGGGACTTTGGCACTGGTCTAGGCTCAGCTTTCCTTGGCATGCTTGTAAAACCTGCAGGAGGGATTAGACCAAGGGAAAGGTCTGAAGTGGATACGCCTGTCAGAGTACGTGCACTAAGCTTTCAGCTCCCACACTGGCAAGGTGTCACCTTTCACCCCATCCAAACTAAACTGCATAGCGCCGGAGCACAAGACATTACCTGGTCCTACCTACCATGATATTACCTAGTCCTACATGCACACACATTTCAAATTAAGACTTATTTATGAATATTACATGTTATTTTTGCATTAAACTTGAGCTGATCCCAACAGGTTCTTAAAAATTTGGCATTCCTGTCCACCTGTCAACAGTAGGCTTCAGTATACCAGCAATTGTTTGACTAGTTGGAGGTGGGTATGTTCAATTCAAGGCTGAGGTAGGAGTCCAATAGTCCCTCCAGGCTGGACCACAGGACTGCACCCTGCTGTGAATCCACCTCTAATTAGCTCTGATTCAGTGCTATTCTTGAAGACACATGAATAGTCTTAAAACTACAGTTTCACTTCGTGGGTACTTGCTTAAATGGCGAGCCGCAGAATCAGGCATTTTTCTGTCTTTGGCAAAGAATGTCCTCCTAAGAAGAGTAAAATCTCAGAAGCCTGGAAAGGTCAAACAAACTTCACCGATAGGCCGTAAGAAGGGAAGGCGTGAAGCTGTTTGATTGGATAGAGGAGGACAGAGAGTAAGAGCTGAAAAGTTGACCCTGATTGGCCAGATCTGGTCAGACGTGGGAATGAATTTGATTCTGATTTGTGGCTCACTTGGGCCAAGTTTTTTCAGTTGATTTGGAGCCCAGTGGTTGATGTCCTGGCAGCATCGGAGACCAAGTTACAAGGCTGACTGACTTGTCAGAAGTTTCCTTTGGGGATCTGATGAAGTATAGCACAGCATGCATTAGTCCTAAAAAGAGGACAATTTTTTATGTAGAGTGTACTCTAAATTCATTTTTCATGTTATGGGCCCAAGACTGCATCCAAAATTGCGCCAAGGTTGAGAAAATGAGCCCTAGCTGCTGTCTACCCCACATTTCTTTCTATCTTTTTTTTTCACTTCTGTCCATCATTCCTCCTTCCTTCTGTCCTTTCTTCCTCCTTCCTTCCTTCCATCCTTCATTTCTTTTTTCTTTCCCATTCAACTTAAACGTTGCTTCCTTAAATATTTTTTCATCAGCCAAGCCCACATGCAAATCCACTCAACCCTCCAGTGTTTTAGCATAGATGGTTTGAATGCTTATTTGAATTTATTGTCATTGAACAGAGCAGCGGTTTCCAATGGTCACTTTTTTTTTTACCTCAAGTGTATGTTGCTGTTCAGGTTTCCCATAATAACAGCAATCAGGATCCAGTTAACCCTTGACCTGTGTAATACAACAGCCACACTTCAAGTGTTAGGAATGTGCAGACCCTCACACTTCTCCTGATGAGACACCCATGACTCAGATAGCCATAGAACCCTGAGTCCAAGTCACATGTTCACAATCAGCCGGTTGTTTCTAAGCCTCTATGGAAACAGGTTAAAAGTTCAGGGGTCAAGTTCACTTGCTGTGGGCTAATGGACTAAGGACATTAGGCAAACCGGTTTTAGGACAGTAACAGCAGGTTTGTAACGGGCCCCAGCATGTGATCTCTAAATGAGAGGTCACTCAGGCACATAGGGTACATGTAAACGGGTGGTCTGCTGAGCAGATCCTGCAGTCCATAGGTGAAAACAGACATATGAATTCAGACATATGATTCAGAGACTGTGTCCATCAGCAAGACTATATGTCAGAGTTCAGGGAGATATTAGAGGCAGAAGAAAGATGGAATGATATGCAGACTTCCTTTCACTGAGTCAGCTGGATAGGAAGCTCAGACTTTTACCTACAGGTAGGGTTGTGACGGTGAGGAAATTTTCCCACCGGTTAATCGACTCCCACAGCTCGGATTCAGCGCGAACTAACATGGCGGCGCCCGTCACCCGGTATAAATCAACTAACACGGTCGATATAAAGTGTTTAAACTACCAAATAGATTTAATTGCACATATTTCAGAATCGGAATATCAGATATTTCATAATATAGTGAGCATGTTTTTGAATATTTTGAATAAAACAGGAAAAACGAAATAAAAGCGATCCATGTGTCATACAGATCTATTGTGGCTGCGTTGTGTCACATGACAAGAATGACGCGTCACCATGGAAACAATAAGGCGATACATTTTAAAATAACGGTCGCCTAAAAAAAACTCACGCTGGGGGCTCAGCTAGAATATTTAAACTCACGTGCAAAAGGGTTAAAAGCGCCGTGCGCATTTTACTTTCACTTTTGAATTAGCGGCAGTTAGGCGTCAATTGCTTGAATGCAACAACAAAATACAACATTAAAAACTCACTTTAGCCTATATATAAAACATAAAACTTTCATTAACAAAACAAATACACCATGCTATAGGGCAGGCTATGCCTAACATAAAATAACAAATAACTTACATAAAGTTTCGTAGAACGTTTATTAGCAAAACGAGTAAGACAGCTTGGAGGCACGGCATACACCTTGATGTCAAGTAAAATAAATAAATGACACAAAGTTTAAATAAAGTAAAAATCAGCAAACAATGTGGAACCAATTAAATAAGAAACGAATGTTAAAAAAAACATCCAAAATCACCTTAGATAAACGGCAAAAGTCAACAGGCTTTTCAAAATCCAAAATATTGCCAAACTGGTGCTTTTGCATTTTGCTTCGAAACTAAATCATCCGCGATCGTCTTGTCTGTCTCACCTCACTCTTCTTGTCAGTCAGCTCGACTCACTCTCCTCACTGGAGAAATGAAATCTGATCTGTGATGCGACTGTCATTCGGCACGCTGCATTGAACATTGTTCAGTTCAGTTTTTAATTGTAGTGTCTGTTCTTTTACTGAACTAAATGATTTTTATTTCTATAAAAAATCAAAACGACGGTGGGGGTCGGTGACGCGGTGGGCAAGTGACTTAACCGGTGTTGCGGCTTAACACCGGTATCACCGTCAACACCGTCTATCGTGGCAAGCCTACCTACAGGTATGCATATGAATGCAATATATTTTGGGCATATGCCTTTTGCAAAGAATATGTTCAAAATCTGTTTGCATATATATTGAGGTCTCAAAAAATTATTTGATTTTACAGTTTAAATTAGGAGTTTGAAAATACCATGGAGATCTTCATGGTGATTGTGGTGATTATTTTCATCTGTTGGCTTTAAGAGCGATGTAAGGGTTCATGAAAGGGCTGTTTGCATGTGTACACCTCTGATAAAGTCCGGGTCAATCATTCATGGGGACAGTCGCTGCAGTGACTCAATGCCACACCCTTATTATGTGTACTGGTAAAAATGCTAAAGTCCGCCTGGAATTCCAGAGGCCAATAAAACATTTGTGCCTGATTAATACAGGAAGAAGAATGAACATATTCACCTGAATGCATTTGAGTGTGTGGTTCAAAATGTGCTGTTTTTGTGAATGACAAGCATAAGGTGTAAATGAATCGTAACACCAGTAGTTTCAATTTTCAAGAAGTTCCACCTCATGCATCATTCGATCTTGGATTGTTTTGACATTTCTTTTTTTGTTTACTTTTACTTTCTGTGTCACACATTTTTTTTTCTGATATTTTAGCTCTGTGTTTCCCTTTGTTTTCTGCATTGTTAACATGTTTTTCTTTTGTTTTTCTCCATTTTTTTCTTTCTGGCATCCAGTATCTACAGATGAAATGGCCCCTGCTAGATGTTCAAGCAGGAAGTCTTCAGAGTAGACAAGCACTTAAAGATGCCAGGTCACCTTCTCCAGCACACATCGTTGTAAGTAACACCCATGAGTCATTGCATTTACAAAGCTCTTTGTTCTACAGCACAGTCCATGAAAACCAAACTACTTCCAGTATCCTGTATTGTTGGGTTCTTTGGATCCTTACACTCCTCTCCTAATCCACAGCTGTCAGTTGGTCTAGTGACCTATAAAAAAACTGTAGATCAGATTGTGTTGGAATATTATATATCACATGGGTGCTTGTTTTGTAATGCGCTAGTCTGTCATATGGCTTCTTTGTGGAAACGAGGGTGAGATTTCAGTGTAGCTCAACAGTTTTTTCCCTTTGAATGGCACAAAGTGGCAGAGGGCAAGACTGTCTTTTTACAGTGGAGACGGATAATTAACGCCCATGCTAAGCATGGTTCAGGGAGTGAGTGTCTGGAGTAGAGATGCTATGTTTATTTTGCAGTTTTATACGCTGGATCTGCGAGTGCTGTTATCCATGTGTTTAACTCTAAATTTTTCACTCTTTTAAAATCTACAGACGATAAGGGCTTCAAGGTTAGCCACACGGCTGGGCAGAAATAATTTTACCATGTTAAAACATCACGTTATTGATTCCTTTCCTTGGACAATAGACCAAATTTGATTTTGGTTTTTCTATTGTGGTGCAGGAGTTTGGGGCTTCATTGCGTTTCCATAGTTACTAGAAACAACAGAGTGCCTCCAAGGTCTTTTTTAGGAATACAAGAGAATAATCCATCGAATCCAGGATAATATTCTGTCAGAGACATAAACACATTTTGAACATACTGGATTAAATTTGATTAGTTGTTCTTACTTTAAATAGGTGTGGGTTGTTTTGGTTGGTTGTTTACCATGTTATTGTGGTATAATGAGATTTAATATTCCCAGTTACCTTTAAAGTGGAAATTAAAATGGGAGTTTTTTTATTTTTAGTATGTGCCTATTGTCTTTTTGAGATACTCTTAAAAGTTGACAAAATAACTTTTAGCAACAAAAACAAACAACAACAACACACATTTATGCAATCTTTCTCTTCTAGACCAAAAGTAAAAAGTAGAGAATCATGGTTGTCTGTGACATAAACTAAAAACTATTGGCTATTTAAAGAGTTTTTTTTACATGTTTTTTCCACTTGTTGCAATTTTAGATAGACTACTATTAAATAGTTTGAGGTTGGTAAGATTTTTTTTTAAGGTTTTGAAAGAGGCTTGTTATTCTCACCAAGGCTGCATTTATTTAATCAAAAATACAGGAAATACAGTACTATTGTGAAATATTGCAATTTAAAATAAAAGAATTCATGTATTTTATTCATGTGATGACAAAGCTTCGAATGGTAGTGTATATATGCCACTTCAGTTTTAAGTATTATTAAAGTATTATTAAGTATTAAATAATTCCTAGGCTACCTGATGAATGAATTGGGAACACTACTAAAGAGCCATGTAATGCTTCACCTATTATATGCTAAACTATTTTTGCATTTAAATGTAGGGTAGCCATCCCATGTGCTTTTTTAAGAGAAAGAGAAAAATGATTGTCCTCCCTCTCTGAATCATTAAATGTGTGGGAGGTAGTTAAGAACAGGCTCAGGTAAATACTGCACTTGAGTTTTATCCCTCTGACTCATGAGGCTGTAAATGCTTATCAGCACAGAGCAGTTTTCTCTATTGCCTTTTAAAACAACCTACAGCGAGAGAGCAAGTATTCATATTTTGCTCTATATGGTATGTTTAGCTATTTAGCATTTACAGTCGTTTATTTATTTGGTTCATTCGTACGATTCGTATCTGTTTGATCAAGACCTAACATGGTATTTTGGATTATTTCTTCATCCTTCCGTCTTTCTCTCTCGCTTTCCCATTCGTGATCCTTCTCTCTTCTGCTGATGTGTGTTCGATTTGATGTTACCTTGGTTTGCATCATGCCGTTGGTGAATCTGTCTGGAGACAGTTGGTATTGTCAGGGATAGATAACTGTGGAATGCCCTGAGCGTTTTTTTAAAAAATGTTTTAACTCAGGTTGGCCTATATGCTGCAGTACGTGAAGGCCTTATCAATAAATTGTACCGTAAACAGTAGTTTCTCTTCTCTGTCAAATTGGAAGAACACCTGCCCACCTTGACCCATGGCTCTGAAGACGCCTGTCTGCCGTGGGCTGATAAGAGCGCGCCGATGTGCGTGAGATAAGGAACATAAGCCGAAGTTCAAGTGACCCAAAAGTCACCAATGAGAGAGATACAAATGCACAGGTGGACAGCGGAAGAGAGGAGGTGATACCGTAAAAGGATAGCATGGCAATGAGGTAGACAAAGTGAGAGCGAAGAAAGAGACACAGAGAGAGAGACAAAAAACAAGTCTAAAAGTGTAGCTAAAAGAGATTGAAGTAACACACAAGGCAGATGCTTGACATAAGTTGCATTCACACAGCAGCAAAATACAGTTGTCAGTCCTATTCTAGAGTGCTAAATATGGTTATTTTCATACACAGTTCTGTTATAAACTGCATTTTATAACCGAAGTGACTCTTTAAAATTGTTATGGCTATCACAAGAACAGAAAAAGGGCTTGACATGGATTATTTGTTCATATAGAAAATATACAAAAAACTCCTCATATAAATAGCTCAGTTTGAAAGTTGCCTGTGCATGGATGCCTGTTTCAGCCTCAGAGGAAAAAATACAGCAGGAAATCTTTTAAAAATATTAAATTAAAAAGTATTAAATGTATTGTCTTATATTATTTATTATTTTTAATTAAATGTTGTTTAAAAAAAAAAATCACATTATGAAAAATAAATCACGGTTTTGAGATATAATTTTTATTTTTATTTTTATTAATCTGAGGTGGAATCCAACCACTAGTTAGTAAGTACTGTTGTCAGTCTTAATGGGGTCATATGATGCGATTTCATTTTTTCCTTTCTCTTTGGAGTGTTACAAGCTCTTGGTGCATAAAGAAGATCTGTAAAGTTGCAAAGACTAAAATCTCAAATCCAAAAAGATATTCTTTATAAAAGTTAAGACTTGTCCACGCCCTCCTAAAACGCCTCGTTTAAACACGCCCCCACATGTATACGTCACTGTGTGGGAAGATTTGCATAACACCGCCCAAATGTTCACGCAAAGAAAGAAGGCGCGTCACACGCTTGAGGTATTCAGCCAATCACAACGCACTGGATAGCTGGCCAATCAGCATACACCTTGCCTTTCAGAACGATAAGCTTTGTAAAAATCGATGCGTTTCAGAAAGACAGGGCATAGAGGAGAAACAATAATGTACAGTATGTGGAAAATTTTTTATTTTAAAAACAAACAAGCAAGCCCTGTCCAGATTTAAAAAGTAACGCAAAAGTAACGTAACGCATTACTTTCCATAAAAAGTAACTAAGTAATGTAATTAGTTACTTTTTTTATGGAGTAACGCAATATTGTAATGCATTACTTTTAAAAGTAACTTTCCCCAACACTGATCTTTTTTTGTTACAGTCACATGTGGCCTTAGAGGTGCTACACCACACTGCTCTATGAATAGAGCACAGGAAGTGACCATCTCGTTTCTGTCCACGCCCATAGAAGGCAGTGCCAGGATGTTTGAAGTACTTAAGAGCCCCGCAGGGTTTTCAAAGCCTGTTAGTCCCACACAGTCAGCATGCATTTACTACCTGTTCACAAGTCATAAAGAACACATCACTGCAAAGTACCACAAGCCGTTTGTCCCACTGTCATCTCCACTAACTTTTAATGTGATTTGTAAAGCCCTTTCTTTATATAGACTGTAATATAGACATGACAATTCAGACAGGTAGACTGCGAAACACATGTGGTGTGTATTTGGCATCGGACAGAGTCTGAACTCAAGCACGGTATGAGCGGGGATCATGAGATTGCAATTCTAGTGGGAAGGAGTTGGAAACAACGGAACGATAGATATCCCCACATCTGTGACACATTGGCCATTCGTTCCAGGATCGGTTTCCTGTTCTCGTTCTCTTGCTCGACTTGCATGCACGCTGTCCGTCAGTGTTTTCCTGTGTAGCGTTTCTTGGTGTAGGCCATATATAAAACTGGTAAAGCCAGATGTTTGACTCACAGAATAAAATCTGGGCAGCTTTTTATTATGGTCAACAACTGTCTGCTTACACAGGAAATGTCAATTTCATTTTTTTTCAAAATTAATAAGTACTGATTATTTCACAGACAGAGAACTAAGGGGCAACTAATTAAAAAATAGATATAAAAAATATTAATACATATTAATAATATTACATATTATTATTATTAATAAAAAATTTTTTTTTGAAGTTGACTTGAGTTGGAAGTGCAATAACCATACCCAAGGCAAAGCCAGTGCAGTCATTTTGCAGGTCGGGTGACATACTAAATTGTTAGTGGAAACTGTGTATATGTGTTGTAAATTATTTGATCAAACTCATTTTATTCAGATAAAATCAGTGAAATAGAAGTTAATTGATTGCTGGCTATCTACCATAGAGTTTAAGTTCATATTTAAATGCTACTCTCTAAAATAATGCTGAGGCAAAAGGATACACTCACACACACAACCTCATGCAGGCGCACTACACAAACACATTGTCCTCTTGCTCCAAGTCTTGTTGAGACTGGACAATGTCTCCATTGTTTTCTGGGCTTTCACAGGCAGCAGGGGATGGCTGGAGTGTTAACTATTTCCCCACGAGGCCCCACAACAGTGTGCATATGCGTGCAAGCACTATGTGCAAGTGAACCAACAGCAGGAAAACGCGGGAACAGTGAGAATGTAGAGAAAGGAGGAAGAATATAAGGGGTGGAGCTTGAAAGAATAGCTGGAGGAGTCCTGGTCTGTTCCTGTATGGTAATTAGTATTTAGGAAGTGATGGAATGTGTTGTGTTTTGACAGAGCGGGACCTCCCACCTGAACCGCTGTACGATGAGGGCATGATTGCTGTTTGATGTCACAACACAAGTCTGTCGTAGCTGAAGTTTAAACCGTTCTTAAAGTTGAGTATTGAAATTAACGTTATAAATAAAGAGTAAAGTAAATTATTCACACAGATAAAGTATGCAGGACCTTTTCCCAGACTCCGGCTGAGTAGGAGTAGCATCTCAAGCTAGCACGAGGCCTGTAGTTTTTGCTGGGTAATTTGCTGCCTTTTTTTTCCGGACTGAATGGTGGTGCACCTGGACTGGCTTGACAATGGCTGGGAGGGCCAGAGGCATGCTGGGAAACCCCAGCCCCCTCGCTGTTAATGAGGACCCCAGTGTCACAGCCACAAGACACTGAACCAACTTCTTTTTTTCTCTCTCCTTCCTTTTCTACTATTTCTCACTTTTCTCGCGCCCTCATTCTCCGTAGGGCCTCCGCCTTTTCCTTCCCGTCATTTTTGGTGCTGTTTGGTGCATTGTGATTAGGGGTACAACGGTTCTCGGTAAAAAATCGAACCGTACCGTTCTCCACACACGGTTCGGCATACACTAGGACCGCGGTTCAACTTAAATCTGACAATGCATCTGTAATATGGTTTGTTAGAGTTCGGCTAATGCATGTTTCTGTTGATGGATACAAATTCTGGCTTCCCAATACATTACAAGAGCAATGAGAGAGAAAAAAAACCCAATACGTGGACAAACCAGTCACTCTTTTATCAATGCGAGTGCTTTATGCTGGAATAACTGTCATTTATGCCGTCATCACGTGTTGATAGCGCAGGTGAGACCTGAACAGCACACGTTGCTATCTGTGTTTAAACTAAACTCATTTAAGCCTTGCCAGTTTAAATATTAAAGAGCCAGAAGACGTGAACTCTGAGCGCGCAGTGAGAAGATCTGTGTGGTCGCTCATCCGAAGCGTGTGAACCTGCATCTCGGAGCGTGCGCAAATATTAAGCTCTCTGTGAAGTATTGTGTTTGAATGGACAATTTCACACAAAAATTATGTCAAAATGCCCGTCTTGGTGAGTATCCTAGCTGACATAGTCGGCTGAACGTACTGAACGTACTGAACGTTCTCTTAAAGTAACAGCACTTTCTTAATGTTAATCAAACCGCAACAACACGGAAATCTCTCACTGCTCTTGATTGAATAGCTTTTGTAACTTTAATAAGAATTCATCTTTAATTTATAGTCAAATATATAATGTTATTTTACATTTGATTTATTAAATTTCTGTACCTAAAAACTATGTTAGACCTACCTAAAAAAACTGAAAAGCACTGTTTATTTTATTTGTATCATTTTTCACTGTTTATTTATTTGTGCTGTTGCTTGTTAGATTATTTGTTCTTATTTTCTTTATTTTTATTTGACAATATACTTTTTTTCCCTAAACATAGCACATACCGAACCGTACAGAAACTGTGACTCTAAAACCGTGATACAAACCGAACCGTGAGTAAGTTGAACCGTTGCACCCCTAATAGTGATGTAACCCCGGCCTGTTGTATGTAACTGTAACCGGAGTTGTGCCGCTCCTGACAGGACCGTGTGAAACCAGTAGATGTCACTTGTCCTGAGACCTTTGCCAAATCTTGGAGAACATCTCAGCTTGTTCTCTTGTGTAGTGCATCAAAGGCCTCCCTGGAGCATTTCCTTAACCAAACTCAAGGAATGTCAACAAATGCTTTTACGAGGGACCTGGTGTCAAGGTCATCAGCCCTTCTGTCTTTTATATTGTTATGTAACCTTGTGAGTGCAGGATGCTCGCAACTCACAACTGTGTGTGTTCCAATTAACATGACAATTTGCAGGGCAATGTTTGAGATCTCTAATATCTCTCAAATAATAGTTTCTCCTAGACAGATTAAATGGAGCTAAAATGGTGACTTTAAAGGTCCCCTGAAATGCTTAGAAACACGCAGCGTTACTCTATGTAATGACTTGATGTAATTTTAACTGAAACAGGAAGACAGGGCGGGACATATCAAGCAGCCCCGCCCCTTTTTAAAATAGCCAATAGCGTTCGTTTATATCACAGCTTGGGCTAGAGCCGTTCAGAGCCATTGAGCTCCATAAAGCCGCATTTGACAGGGTATGCCAGCCACAATCTCATCCATATTGCTATAAAATATAGCATTCTGTGTAGAATTCAAATAGCTCCGATACATTTTGTGGTCTGCGCCGACTCGCGCATGTGATCTGCTCCGTGCTATCGTGTCTCTGGCCCGGAGCAGAGTGTGTGTGCGGTGCGGTGGTTAGCGTGACAGCGCGAATCCAGACTTCTTTTTTTCCTCAATGGAAAGCATATTTACACTGTTTGAATCGTTCCCTGTCCCCTATATAGTGCACTACGTGCCATTCACTATACAGAAAATACAAATTCTGTGGACAAGTGACCGATTTCAGCTGCGGCTTCAGCGTCTATTTTATAGTGTAGGGTCGGGCGCTTCGGATTCTAGAGAGCATTTGATTGGACAGAAAGTTTGATGAGAAGCTGAAGTACGATGTGACGTCAAAAAAAATAGTTGAGCCGTTTTGACAGAAGTGACGAACTGCAAGCTTTGAATGCTTATATCTTCTAAATGCGAATTTTGTCACTGTTTTGGAGCACACTGCCTTATAGATAACCTTAAGACTAACATATTGATACTAACACCCAAAAAACTTTAATTTTGGTTTCATGGGGACTTTAAATCTCAGATTTGAATCCTGAGATGTCCTGTTTAGTCTCCTTTAGAGTTTCAGAAGTGATTTTAACTTACTGTAATCATATTTGCCAGTGTTTGATTTGCTTAGATTGTCTCATTTTTATATTAAATAGTTATTAAAATTCTATGTTCTTTTCGATAAATATTTTATGGTATGACAGCTAAGAGGCCAAATGAATTTTATTTAAATAAATTTACGATAAATCTAAAAAGCAGTTGTTTTAAATGTTACAATGGAATTATGCATCCCAAAACTATGATGTACAGTATGTTTAATGAATATTCATTTTGAGATTTTTTACAGATTACATTTAACAGTGTTAGTAAATTCTATAATATTAGCATATTGTGCATACATAATTTGTTTCTGTTGTCTTAAGGTATTTTGGGAGGAACGTTTGAGATGCAATACAATTCAAAAGTTTGGGGTCAGTAAGATTATTATTATTATTTTTTTTTTTAGAAATTAGTATTTTTATTCAGCAAAGATGTATTAAATGTATCAACAATGAACGTAGACATCTATAAAATTACAAAAGACATATTTAATTTGTTTAAGTTCTATTCATCAAACAATTCTGAAAAAAAAGTATCTCAGTTTCCACAAAAATATTGTTTTGTGTTTTCAACATTGATAATAATTAGAAATGTTTCATGAGCACCAAATCAGCATATTAACTTGATTTCGGAAGGATTGTGTGACAATGAAGAGTTAATAATGACTGTTGAAAATTCAGATTTTTTTCCTCTGCGAAAAATTTAAGCCTAAAGCCACATCAGTACTCTTCTTGTCAGTCAGTTGATGTAGACGCTGCCAACATGCTAACAATATCACAACCTCAAATTAGAGATGCACCGATCGATCGGCCAGGGATCGGAATCGGCCGATTTTCCTCATGATCGGCCCAGATCGATGATCGGCCAATCAGTCTCACTTCTTTCCGATTCCAAGCCGATCCGTTTTGTTACCAGCGGCACAGGCAATAACGTCAGCCGCACATTCTCGCTCTCTTCTCTCCGACGACCCCTTCTCTCTCACATGTCTCATTCGCTCCGGTTAAATGTTTGTATTGCGCATTATTTTAGTCATTTCCACAGGTTTCGCACTTACACCAAAAGCGCGCGCACCAGAACTGATCAATATTAGTGGAGCGCACACAAGCCGCACTCAGTCTCAAACAGCTTGTGAGCCACAAAT
>NW_015539821.1:349110-349449 GCF_001515605.1 Sinocyclocheilus anshuiensis | reverse complement strand
ATCGGATATCTATCGCTCAAACCACTTCAGGAGGTGGTCTGGGCCGCATTCCAGACGAAACTCGACAAGTGTCTGGTTGTTGAAACCACATATGTAAATATTACTCCTCCCAAAATGATACAATAATAAACGTGTGAGAGCGTGTTATAGGCTATATGACATTAGTCAGACTGCGCTAATGCAACATGCATCGCTGCGGACGAGTAGCTAAGTATCTCTTCAGCAAACCGACACGCAAACTGCCGTGAATTAAACTGAAATAGCCTAAGACGCAGACGGTCAACACACAATCATCTTCATTAAAAGTAGTAAGACAAACGTATCTTTCCAGTGCTGATG